>NW_015161964.1:264810-280556 GCF_001447785.1 Gekko japonicus
TATATTATATTATATTTTGGTTTATTTTAGAAAATACACATTGCAGTACAAGGCTACTTTTCCCCTTCACAATCTTGATATTGAGGTACTGCTTATTAAATTTATCGCTGGCAGCAATGAAGCTTTGAATTTGAAAAAAAAGAAGAGGCATTAATAAAAGAAGAGACATTAATAAAATAGAATCATAGAATCACAGAGTTGGAAGGGGCCATCCAGGCCATCAAGTCCAACCTCCCTGCTCAATGCAGAATCAGCCTAGAGCGTCCCTGACAAGTGTTTGTCCAGCTGCTGCTTAAAGACTGCCGGTGAGGGGGAGCTTACCACCTATCTACTCAGCTGATTCCACTGTTGCACAACTCTTACTGTAAAAAAATTTTCTTCTAATATCCAGCCGGTACCTTCCTGACCTTACAGAGAGCCATGAACACCCACCAGAAAAACACATGACCATCCCACCAAACATATACCTACTGCAGATACAACTATTAATATAAATATATCATCATAACTTTTTAAATTAACATAGTAACTCTGGGCCTGTAGGACTGTCTCTCCCCATCATTGTTAAACCGCAGCCAGCCCTTGTGTACATGGGAAGGGAAAGGGCCTTACTGCTGTCTCCTCAGTACAGAGTCAGATTGCCAAGGTGCCCAGAGGAGAGCAAGCTGCCTGTGGACAAAGGAGAATAAAACCACCACCATTGCCCCACTGAGGCCAGCTGGCTCTTTTCCTAGTGACTGCCTGGGTGCTGGGAGGAGAGTGCAGAAACTGTGGAGAAGGGTGGAGGGTTACTGCAGTGCATGGGCCTTTTACCTCCATCCCTGGCATGAGGCCCAGCTGAGGGAGACTCACAGTTTACCCATCCTCCAGTCCCTTCAGTAACAGCTATTTCAAGAAGGGAATAGGGCTGCCAAGCCGCAGCGCGGGATCCGTGCGTCTTCACAGGATCCCTGCCGCGGGGAACAGCGATACGCGTTGCACCGCCGTCGCCAGGATGTGATGCTACGCGTCGCTCTGGCAACGGGGCTGTTTGGAGCTCTAGAAGGGAACCACCTGCTGACCACAAGCCCTATCACACAATAACCTTGCCCACTTTCCTGAAATATGGGGAAGGTACCACATTGTGTGATAGTGCTTACAATCATGGAATAGAATCTTAGAGTTCAAAGGGACCTCTAGGACCATCGAGTTCCACTCAGTGCACAATGCAGGAAATTCACAGCTACCTCCCCCCACATACCCCCAGTGACCCCTGCTCCATGCCTAGAAGATGGCCAAAAAAAAAAAAGCCTCTACAGGATCCCTGGCCAAACTGGCCTGGAGAAAATTGCTTCCTGACCCCAAAGTGGCGATCAGCGTTTCCCTGGGTGTGTAAGGAAGGGCCATGAGAACTAAGCATTGATGCTACCCTGCCTGTCCTCCCTCTCATGATCTGCCCCAGTTCACAGAATCAGCATTGCTGTCAGATGGCCATCTAGCCTCTGCTTAAAAACCTCCCACCACCTCCAGAGGAAACCTGTTCTACCGAGGAACTGCTCTAACTATCAGGAAGTTCCTCCTAACGTTTAGCTGAAAACTCTTTTGATTTAATTTCACCCCATTGGTTCTGGTCTGACCTTCTAAGCCACTGATTTAAGTATTCATGAAGACCATGATGTTTATCGTTGTAAATTAGTTCTTAAAAATAGATTAGAATCTAAAGAGCCCCTTATGCATACATAAGTGTCTTGTGGTGTTTTTTTATTATTTGTTTTTGTTTTTGAAAAGCAGCTGAACCCAGTGCCAAATCACAGACTGCATTTGAAACTATTCTGTTTTAAAGCCAGTTTGTTATGTAATGTGGGGTGGGGGTCTAGCATAAACCAAATCCAGCAGTGCAGTCATGTGGAGAGTTGCTTCAACTTGGAGCAACTACATAAGATTGCACTGCAAAGCCCTTTGGGTTACTAAAACCGACTTTACAGCTAATTGGATTTTCAACCTATAAAATAGCAATTAAATAGGTGTGTAGATTTTAATAATGTTGCTGTCTATTCTATTTTTCTTATAGTATATTCTAAACTATTTACATAAAAATAAAAATACTTATGTATCACAACACAAGCCATGAATCCTACATGGTCAAAGGCCTTAGAAGGTTGTAACTCTGTTTAGGAGCACACTGTGAATTTCAGTAAAGGATTAGCAAACAGGAACAATTGCCAGTTCACACAGTAACATCCAGTTGGAAAGTGCACTGAAAGTGGATTATTTAGTATGTGTAACTGCAGGAAATTTTCAGGATATAATGGAGGTTTATAAAATTATGCATGGAAAGTGAATAGAGCTTGTTCTCCCTCTACTATGATACCAAAACTTGGGGCACTCAATGATGTTGTTGGGAAATAGGTACAGAACAGAGAAATGGAAATAATTCTTTACTTAATGAATAGTTAAATTTTGGCATTCATTGCCAGTGGACACGGTGATGGCAATGTAGATGAGTGTAGATGGCTTTAAATGGGGAGTCTGACAGATTCATTGAAGATGGCTCAATGGCTACTAGTGATGGTGAGTAAAGGAAACCTCCATATACAGAGGCAACAAACCTCTGGATACCAGAGCTAGGAAGCAGCATCATGAGAGGTTCTCATTTTCTATGCTATTTGTTGGCCCTCCACAACAACTGGCTGGCAGCTCTATGAAACAATGTGCTGGACTAGATGGACCACTGGCCTGATGCAATAGTCTCTCTCTCTCTCTGTTTTTATGTAGTTCTGAAGGCATGGAGTTGGGGGTGGGGAGTTGCATACAAAGTACTCAGGCTCATATATAGAAAGGCACATTTGAAACTTATGCCTCTCAGTACTTGTGGTATTACTCTGATTATTACACACCACTGAAAGAAAAGTCTATGTGATTCATGGACATGGTGTTCTGCTCAGCAGCACATATGCTATGGATGTGATAAATGCGTGTCAAAGCTGTCCTTTCCAGGATGCAAAATCAGTTGGTGTTTCTTCTTACTAGATATATTTAAAGCAAGGTCAAAATACATTTAAACACAAGTATTTTGCCATAAGTTGCCTGGGTTGTGAAAAGCTACCAGTTTGAATCACAGTATTCAGGGGGGGAAATGTGCACTTACATTATTTTACTAACTTGCAGTACTTTCACTAATACCAACTTCTACCAGCTCCTTTTCCCCGTTTTAAATAATACATTTTTGATATTTCATTTAGATGAAAAATTACTTTAAGCTTCCAAAGCAGTTTATCCAACACATGCTGCTTTAGTTTCAAGGTCAGTATTGAATATTTTAGTTGCCTAATCACATGCAACATGAAAGAGTAATGACAGTTCTACTGGATGACCCACTATAGATGTAGTAGATTAACAAGGAGCTAATCCCTTCTGAGTCCATAGCCCATTCTGGATTGTGGGAGAAAAAAAGAGCATTCTCAAAATAGGATTCTTAAAACACTGCTGTTGAACTTCTTAACTAAAATCTGGTATGCCAAGAATGTCTCCTATTGATGCAATTGATACAGAATTAAACTAAAATAATATGATTTTTTTCTTTTATTTGCCATCATAATGCAATCTTATTCATCTTTCAATTATTTATCTCACAATTCAATTATTCTTAAATATTGATTATTCACATGAGTGTTTGAATTAAAAGAATGTGACTACCAATGCTCCCTCTAAGCTGCAGAGTCTTGTGAGCAAAAACTCTACTTTGTGAGCTACTGGCATTAAAGTTGTGAGTGAGCAATTTGGCTACTGGATAGATTAGTTTGCTCTGGAGCCATCCTTCCTGAGCTAAGACAAAAATGTGTGAGCTGGAGGCTAGAAAATGGTGAGCTAGCTCACACTAACTCAGCTTAGAGGGAACACAGGTGACTTCTAAAGGTATATTGGGGGGGGGAAGCCAGGGTCCTTGGGCACTAAAACATGTGAATAGATTTAGAGTGGCATAAGGATTTTCTAGAGGAGGAGGAGGCGGAGGAGGAGGGGAAGATTCAATTTATATCCCGCCCTTCACTCGGAGTCTCAGAGCGACTTACAAACTCCTTTCCCTTCCCCACAACAGACACCCTGTGAGAAAGGTGGGGCTGAGAGAGCTCTTTCAAGAACAGCTCTGACAGAACTACGGCTTGCCCAAGGTCATCCAGCAACTGCATGTCAAAGAGTGGGGAACCAAACCCGGTTCTCCCAGATTAGAGTACGTGCATTTAACCACTGCACCAAACTGGTTACACTGCACTATACTACACCAAAGCCTACTTTCATCAGATTCTTGAAGTGTGTTCTCACAAACATGGATTCACAGGAGAAAAATACAAACTGTGAGATCAAAAGCCTACTAAAACCCATGAACTAATACATACATTTGGCAGTCTTTAATGTGCCACAAGAATCTGCCCCCCCCCTGCTGTAAATGTAACATGGCTAACCTTCTACAGAAATCTTAATGGTTTTTCCAGAGTCTAATACAAGAGCATCCAACATGGATGCCACTTTGAAAAGACATTGATATCTCACTTTTTTTGGTACAGGTCCATAGCTATCCTATCAAAAGGACATCATGATTCATTGGCAGTTATGCATTGTCTTTTCATACCTGAATAAACTTCCCAAGAGCACCTTAGGGACCAGCAACATTTCCCTAGAATATAAGCATCTGTAAGCTCACATTCTCAGGTATTTTTTGCATGCCTGAGTTATGAAAGTTGCAAGAGTCTTTAAATTTTAGGGACAATTCACATATGCATCCTTCTTGTAGTGGTTTCTGTTTCCCAAGTATCATTAGACTACATGATGTACCTGGGAAAAGCAGTTCTAGCTAATGCTTTTGTGTATGTGGAAATGCAGTATTTTAAAGATGCAGGAAGCGGAGGCTGGAGTAACCTCCGCCCAATGCTTCAGGAATGCAGCTTGAGGTCATTTTTTCTTCTTCTTTTCAGCTGAGCTGTGATGGTCTGTACAATTTGAATTAGAGTGGGGGCGAGGAGAGAAGGTGACAGTCAGCTTTAAGGATTTCAGCCTTTCCTTGGTCTTGGCTAGAAGTACATTTCTTGAGTACATCTCTCTGTCTGAAAGCACAGGAGAGGCAGCCATGGGGCTGCAGCAGGCGCCCCCCTACAAACTGCAATGGCAGCCAACATATTTACTTTGATGAGTTTGTCCCCCCCACACACACACACACCACAAAGCTGACTAGCACTGCTAATAAGTTTGTTAACACCTTCATGCTGGGGGAAGAATGAACAAAGTTTTTTCCAGAGAGTATGTGTAGAAAAGCTGTGAGGGGGAGTGATAACCACAACTCTATACAATATTAATGGTGTGGTTTAGACAGTGTTATTTTAAAATAGTGGCATTAGGGAATCTTCTCATTGATATTCCATTCAAGCTTATTCCAAATACCACATACCTATGCATTTATTGAAAAATACAATAGTGTATATTATCTGCAGATAAAGATTACTGTGTGTCAAAACTATAAACAAGCCTTTTAAACATGCTCTCTTTCCTTTAGTCATCTTTGAGTTTAAAAAGCCACTTAAGAAATATACAAAAAAGTCACAATCATTTACATTGGAAATACACACATATATATTTCTTTTATTAAGAAGACAATAAAATCGAACCCTCTACAAATATATGTGTATAATTTCTCTAGAGCAAAAAAAGAGACAGAAATTTATTTTGGCTGGCAAGATTATGTGTTATGAAAAGGGGGAAAACATTAGACTATTAGATACATTCAATGAACCTTCAAACCCACTCCAGCAGCAGGGATAAATAATTTCATAAACTCTACTTCATATTCTGTCTCCCTAGTGCAATAGACAGATATTAAAAATAAAACTTTAAACTCATGAATAGTGGTGTACAATATCAAAACCATATAGTAAGTAAAATGTGATAACAATATAAAGGCTTAAAAAAATTATGCTTTCTAAGAAATTGATGTAGTTCTCTTGCCATGAGGGCAGTATTAGTGAAATTTGAAAAAATGAAGTAGCTAGTTCTTAAATTACACTTATTGGAATACAGAACCCTTGTTTGCACATATTTCCAGCAAATAACTGTAGATTTCAGCAGAGGCTATAAACATAGGCTAGGTTAAGCAACAAGAAGAAATGACAACATTTAAAGAAAGCTGTTGTATCTTTGATTCCTTCACACAAGGTATGATCAATCCTAACTTGAATTAGGTGATTGCTATCGTAATTAATGTCCGCAAAACCATACTGTAAATGGAACTGGGTTAGTATAAGGGCTTGATAAAATATTCTGTTTTAAACACAGGAATAAATAACATGATAACCATCCTTAGCCATTTAAATGTATTTATTTTTACCTAATATGAGAGTGTGAAAAGCATTTTATTAACATTCATCCCAATCATAGCCTACATAAGAGAGAAACACTTTGTTTAATCTTTATTTAGTTCCATTTTGGTTCAGTGGAATTACAGTCAGCATAAATCTGTGACCATCTAATTGTCTTGGATGATTTAAAATAAATACCTCAGTCACTACACTACACAACCAAACCTGCTTTAAACATCCTTGCTACTAGGATCCACAAACAAAAAACAGAGGTTTAAATGTTTTCTACAAGGTTTGAATTTTTAAAACTAGCATGCTAAATCCTATAATTTAATTTGGAATAAGTATTCCTGACATATTTCCTTTGTTACATAGGTTTCATCAGTTTCATTTCAGCACTCTTGATTTTAACTGATTCTGTTCTAATCATTAAACAATCAGAAAGTTCAGCACTATGTGAAAAATAACCTTGTCCATGTAACTATTAAGAAAGGGAGCCAAATTGGGCTAAATCCCAACTAAATCAATGGCAGGTGCTGCATGTTTACTCAGAAACCCACTGTGTGCATCAAAATCTTAGTATTCCAGTTTATGTGGTCAGGTCTATCAACCACACCAATTGTTTTCTTCTATAAATACTGCACATTGTCAAGATACTGCATCTGTAAGGCACAACTGATAATTCAACTGCTTTTACAGCCCAGTCCTAGCCAACTTTACTCATGGATGTTAACTTGCTTAATTCTGTGCCTTCCAGTTCCAGCAACAAGGTTACAGGTAACTGCAAGGGCTGCTTTGCTGTATTGGCCACCTTCTCCTGCCTACAGAAAAAAACAGCAGTCAGGAGCGCAAGAAGGGCCAGACTTCCTTTGTCTGAAGAGTTGGCGTTTCAGTTGGCAGGGAGATTTGGGGCAGGAGCATCTTTCCGAAGAGCAGCTCGGCTTGCGACAAATTCACGTTCCATTTGAAGGTCTAGCCACGGATTCAGTCAAGGAGGCTTTTAGCTAGTGATGCTAAAAACGAAACAGATCCTCCTCCTCCACGGGGGCCAGTGTCATGGACGGGCTTCAGCTAGCAGCCCGAGCCCGAGCCCCGAGTGGGGACAGGAGCAGGAGCGCGCAAGGCCGTCCCTTCCCATTAGCGCTGTGGAGGAGGCAGGGTCAAGCCGTCGTGTCCCCGACCCCCGCCGCGACCTGAAGGGAGCTGACTGGGCCGGAGGGCGGGAGGGAAAGGGGCTCACGCGCCTCATTAAGGAGGCGGCTGCATCCAGGGGGGGGGGGGCACGAGGGCCCCTCCACCTGTGGGCGCCCCGCCGTTCTCTGGGCTGGTCTCTCCCGACTGCAACCCAAAGGTCGTCGGAAGGGCTTCCTTTCCTCCTCTAAGCACGAGCAAGGCCGCACCGGAGAGGGGCAGAGCCAGACAAGCCAGGGCAGCGGGGGGGGGGGGGGGTGTCTTGACTAGCCCAGGGAGCTGAATCAAGCTCGTCGTCTCCCCCGCCCCGGCGCTCCGTAACCCCCTCCCAGCCAGCCAGGGTCGCGCGTGTTTCCGTGCCTAGGCTCCAAAGCCTCCAGCGCGAGCGCGCCCTGCTGCCAGCCACAGTTGCCGCCCGGGACTTTTGGCGCACCAATCCACGCTCCTCGAGCAAGCAGGCCGATGAAGACCGAGACGCTTTGGAGAGCCCAACCAGACACAACAACGGCTGCCGATTTTGAACAGCCCCAACCTAAACAGTTCCCAGCTTGCGATACTAAAGATGCTACTTTTCATCAGGAAAGCGTCACTGCTAAGCAACAGCTAGACTTTTAGGGCAAAGTGATTATATCCATATAAATAGGTTTCCTTAAAGACACAATCTTGATTTTGGTACCCCGGATCTTCAGTTCAACAAATTATGCAGACACAAGTGACGTGTTTGGGATTTTCTGAAATGCATACAAGGAAAAATGTGGGGGGGGGGGGGGGGAGGAATGTTGAACCAATGGGCGTCGTTCGGAGTCCATTACATGCGCCTGAATCCCACTGAAATCAGCGGCATTTAAGTATAATGTTTAAGGGCTTAACTCTTCTCCCGGTCTTAAACGCGAAATTTGGAAGAAAGCCCCGTGGATTTCAGAAGAACGTCATTCGGAGCAAAATCTTGTCGTTCATTAATTTTAAAACTAAGATGTATATATGCTTTGTGAAGCCACCCGCGAAAAAAAAGAGAAAAAGCTCTTCTGGTTGTTTCTACATATTCGAACTGTTCTTTCGGCTCAAAGATGGAGGAGGAGGAGGAATGATTCCTTATTGCAACGTTCCGTCCAACTAAGAGCTCCCCTGACAAGATGATCTTGGTCCATTCCGGCTGCCCCGTCCTGAAAAGTCCGTATTGGCAGAGGACCTGCCGGCCAGCATGACAAGCACTTACCTCTAGCCAACCTATTCCCGGCCACCTCTCCCCACAGCCCTGTTCACAACTGTTTAAACCGGTCCTGACTGCAGATTACAATTCACGAGAAAATAAACAGCCCTTCAGCCCATTAATAAACATTTATTTTGCAAAATCAACAAATAAGTGCGTAGAATGTCTCTGTATGGTATGCACACGTGTTACATAAATAAGGTAAAGATGCAACTAAGTTAATAGCAAGAACAATTGACGCTGACCACCAGCTGCATAGCTTTCCAACCTCAATCCGAAAAACTGTCAACTCCGGTCACCGACTGAATACCTCATTCATCTGCTACTAATCTAGGAAGCCAGGTAGAAATAAGACAATATTTGCATCCAATCGATTAACACCGGCCAGATCGCCCTTCAAACTGTTTAATGGGGATGGAGGGAGGGGGGGGGGAGAAGAGAAAAATATTTTATGGCTCCGCACCAGTGACTCCCTAATACTAGACTAAGGTGGCTGACTAGAGGAAAACTTTTGCCTTGCTGTTTCCACCCGTCTATCTCGTAGCTCCAGTGGAAGCCAAGTCTTAAAGTGGGAGGTCTCCCCCTTTCTTCCCCCGAGCGTGTCTCCGGCTCCCTAGTCGAAGGATGTCTCTTAATGACACCTGCAAGTTCCCGCTTCTGCGATAAACCGGCTGCGAGCGCCTGAAGAGGTGAGTTTCCCGAAGTCCTTTCTCAACGGTAGCGCGTTTAGCGGGAGAAACTTAAGCCGAAAGATCCTGCCGGATTCCCAAACGGGTAGGCGGCCTGGCTGGTGCGTTTCTGCCATCAGACCCCAACCTTTAGTTTGCCTGTTTCTCTCTAGCTCCAAGAGAGGGATTAATTAAACGGGCTACAGCTGAAGGAGGCTGCCGTGACGAGCCCAGTGGCGATTGGCCGCCCGCCTGCCTGGCCCTGCCTTTATAATTTCCACACGAGTGCATCTGGGCTCTTATACAAACCCACAGCCAGCTTTTTCTGACATACACACACAGCGCGCGCACACACACACGTACACACACCGAGCGAGCGACACAGAGAGAGACCCAGCACTTTCCCCACCATCTGACTAAGAACCCTGCGCAGGCAGTGGCTACTGCAGGAAAAGCATAAATAAATACATACTCAGAGCCGGTGTTATTATTTTGACTGTTGGGAGCCTTGCTGTGTCTGGGTTCAAACTTTGATATATATATTTTTAAAGCTACAGCTCTCAATGCTTTTTACTGCTCACTCAAGGACTCTTTAAAAGAAGCAGGGTTTTGTTTTTTGTTTTTTTAAAAAAGACCCACAGATCTAGCAGCCAGCCAGCCAGCCAGCCAGCCGAGAAGGCATTTGAGAGAGAGCGGAGCAGCAGCAGCAGCAGCAGCAGCAAGCGGCCGCCCAGAGCCTTTCGCAAGCCTCTGGTTACGTTTCCCAGCGCCAGGCAGCCTGTTTCTCCTCTGAAGTTGGCTCCCGCCTTAGCAGCCGCATTGGATCCCACAGCCTACTGCGAGACTCCGGTCTACAATCCGGATCTCTGCCCCAACATGATCGCGGCCCAGGCGAAGCTGGTGTACCATCTGAACAAGTACTACAACGAGAAGTGCCAAGCCAGGAAAGCGGCCATCGCGAAAACTATCCGCGAAGTCTGCAAAGTGGTCTCGGACGTGCTGAAGGAAGTGGAAGTGCAGGAGCCGCGCTTCATCAGCTCGCTGAACGAGATGGACAACCGCTACGAAGGCCTGGAGGTCATCTCGCCGACCGAGTTCGAGGTGGTCCTTTATCTGAACCAGATGGGCGTCTTCAACTTCGTCGACGATGGCTCTCTGCCGGGCTGCGCCGTGCTGAAGCTGAGCGACGGGCGCAAGCGGAGCATGTCCCTCTGGGTGGAGTTCATCACGGCCTCGGGCTATCTGTCGGCCCGCAAGATCCGCTCGCGCTTCCAGACGCTGGTGGCCCAAGCCGTGGACAAATGCAGCTACAGAGACGTGGTGAAAATGGTGGCGGACACCAGCGAGGTGAAGCTGCGCATCCGGGATAGATACGTGGTGCAGATCACGCCGGCCTTCAAATGCACCGGGATCTGGCCCCGAAGCGCTGCCCACTGGCCCCTGCCCCACATCCCCTGGCCGGGTCCCAACCGCGTGGCCGAGGTCAAAGCCGAGGGCTTCAATCTCCTGTCCAAGGAGTGCCACTCGCTGGCCGGCAAGCAGAGCTCGGCCGAGAGCGACGCCTGGGTCTTGCAGTTCGCCGAAGCCGAAAACAGACTGCAGATGGGCGGCTGCCGGAAGAAATGCCTCTCGATCCTCAAAACGTTGCGGGATCGCCACCTGGAGCTGCCCGGACAACCCCTCAACAATTACCACATGAAGACTCTGGTTTCCTACGAGTGCGAGAAACATCCCCGGGAATCGGACTGGGACGAGTCTTGCCTGGGCGACCGCCTGAACGGGATTTTACTGCAGCTCATCTCCTGCCTCCAGTGCAGGCGATGCCCGCATTACTTCTTGCCCAATTTAGACCTCTTCCAGGGGAAACCTCACTCCGCCCTAGAAAACGCAGCCAAACAGACGTGGCGGCTGGCTAGGGAAATACTCACCAACCCAAAAAGTTTGGAGAAACTCTAGAGGGCAATGAACTGGCGGCCTTAAACTATTTAAAATCGCCTTTTGTGTGCGCGCGCGCGTGTGCCTGTTTTGGAGGATTCTGTTAAAGAGCGATAGGGAGAGAGCAAAGGGTCTCCATTCGAGAGTACAAACATCGCGCTACCTTAGAAGAAGAGGCCGTCCACACTCACACACACACGCAAAGCCAACAGCAAGTATTATGATCCTTGTTTGCATCACAAATTTTAAAAAAAAAACATTTGAAAAAGTGTATGATTATTACCTGGGAAAATGCAATATCGGCTGTAATTAAGCCTGATTGTGACCACTCTGCTTACCAATGGATTATAAAAAGGCTGGTATTTTTTATGTAAACCTCTATGTGAGTAAAAGCGTTTGGATACGCCATCAGAGCAACAGCTACAAAAACCGTTTCTTCCCATGTACGTTTTTAATTTGTATGGAATAATGTGATTTCACATTGTCTTTTGAAATTGTGGATGTTAGTGTTTTGTGATCTGGTGAACAGAAGTTAAATTGCCATTTTTGGATACTTCAGGACATTTTTTTCTGCTTAAGAAGATACCATTTAAAAGGTAGATTTTATCATGGTACTTTTGTTAATTGTCTTTTGAAGTGTCTGAATTTAAAAGTTTACATTTTTTTGTTTCAAATATATTGCTTGTCCTATTTCTAACATTCCATAATTATACTTGAAATGTTATTTAAATATATTCAGAAGAAATTTGGATTTTCCTTATATAATTGTGAATATTGGAATTATATATTTGAAAAAAATGCACTTGAAATACACTGGATAATTACTTTTTGTGACTTAGATTTAAATTCTGTTAATTTTATTTAATTACAAGTTAATAAATAAAGTAAAATAAATATGGTTAAGCGTTTCAGTACTCCATTCGGTTTGGTTTGATAATGCATCCTGCAAACCGGACAGGGCTGTTGGATTATGGATATATCTTTATATCTGCAGCCCTTTGCTGCCTCCTGTTAGTTTTCTATTCTTAAAATAATCTTAAAAACAACTCCTTGTAACATATGCGAAATATGGGGTCCTGGAAGCCATCACCAACTGTCACAGTCCAGTGTGTGGTAATTTACCTAGTAACATTTTTACAACCATCAGAAAATAAATCTTTTCAAAGATGTACTGGACCAGGTTCAGGCGCCTCTCCAGTTTAGAAACCAAGCTGGAGCCCCCTCTGTCAAAAAAGTCCAGCTCCTTAATGAAGTTAACACTTCAGGAGTAGGAAAGAAAAACTGCAAACTTTATAGGTTCAGAGGATCAAGTTAACTGCCCTAAGGTGAAGGGCGCCTTTACCTCCGCCCCAAACGTCACTGGCCTTGCGATAAGGCAGCTACTACCCATGGTGTTTGGAAACGGGAGGGCAAGCGCCTGGCCCTGGGGATGCTCAGCCAGAACCAGCGGGCCTCTTCCACTACTCATGCTCCACTTCTGCCCCATTCACAGCAGCACAGGGTTCCTTCGGGATGCAGACCCCTCGCAGCCAAAAGGCACATGTGCTGGCAAACGCAGAGAGGAACCAGCCAAGGCCGGGAGTAGGAATGAGATTTGGCAGGTAATGTGAAACTTCAGCGGCCTTCAAAAACTCTGCCCATACAAGGCTTGCTTAAGCAAAATCCTCACTTATTGCCATGTTGCCAACTCATTGTTGTCTAAAAATCCAGGATGACACACAACACATTTCGATCATCCATTCAAGAATGACAGGCCGGCAACGAGCAGATCGCCTCCACAGAAACGACCCCCAATTACTGACAATCCTCACCGGTTAAGGCTGCATTAAAATCACATGAACGTAATTGTGAGATATAACCAGTTTCCCCCTCACATTTCTGAGGACTGCGAACTCCACGATAGGATCACAATCGGTGTGCTTTATTTGCCAAAGGTGCCCGTTCCAAAGGAGAGGGTGCGATTCCTATTGCTATTAAAGCCCTCTCTGCGCCCCGCCTCTTCCTCCACGGCCTGCTGGGGAGCTCTGCCGGTTTCGCCACCCCCGAGAAGGCTGGCTGCGGCTCCCATAGGGCGTCCGGGTGCAAGATTCACCCCTCAGAATCTGAGGCCCTTGATCAGGGAGCGCTTCTGTTCCGCGGCACTCGGCAGGGAAGCCCGGGCAGCGTCTGCCGGAGGAGACTGAAGCGTGGGCCTCCCGCTACCTCCAGGGATTTCTAAGCAATTGGCTTAACTGCTAAAGCTGCCCACGTTCATACAAAGGCCTTGGGGGTTGGGGGGAATTGTCAGAGAGCAAGCGCTGGAGTCAGAGCGGATTTTACATCATTAACGCGTTGGGGTTTTTTTTTAATAAAACAGAAACTGCTCAGAGGAACGGGGGGGGGGGGGGGAGGACAGGGGAGGGACGGGGGGCTGGTTTTTTTGCATCCTCCCCTCCCCTGCCGTAGCAACCCCCGCCCACCCCTCCTCCGGGCCCAGGACTCACTTTCGGGTCGATCTTCTTGAAAGCCGGATCATCCTCGTCCACCTCGAAGTAGATCTCGGTGGTGGTGATGGAAAGGGTCCCCTTGGCCACCACGACCGGGGCGATGAGCTGAGCCGGCGTGCTAAGGACCACGGGGCCTGCAAGACAAGAACGGCGGAGTCAGGATCCGGCAACCTTGGGCAGTGGCCGGAGGGCGGCCGGGAGGGCTTGGCTTTCTCCCCGCCCTCGGCGACCCCTGAACCAAACCCTCCGCCCGGACTTCTGGAAGGCACAGCCAAGAGCCCGGAACCCGAACGGGTGGTGTGTCCAGGCATAGCCAGCCCCAAGGGCGCGGAAGTTCTGCACGGATCGACTTTAATTCAAAGCTGCAAAGCGGTTCACAACACATCTCAGACAAAACCAGCCCACCACTTGCCGTTGAAAATGTTCCTCTCCAGCTACCTGGGCAGCCCGAGTCCAAGCCAGGGAGGTTTACCTTGTTCCCAGTAGTTTGACCGGGGCTCAGTTCGACCCAGTATCACTGGATCTAAGTGTACGGCAAGTCCTAAGTATGGGCACCTTGGAAATGACCAGGACTGAGCAATATATTGGCTAGCCACAAGGTATAGATAGGGGCTCTGGGGCAAGTGATGCTCTGTCTTCTTGGTGCTTGGGGGGGGGGTCAACAGTGGGAAGGCTTCTAATGTCCTGGCCCCACTGGTGGACCTCCTGATGGCACCTCCTGATGGCCACTGTGTGACACAGAGTGTTGGACTGGATGGGCCTTTGGCCTGATCCAACATTGGCGTCTCTTATGTTCTGTATCGAATGGTCAAATAACATACTGCAAATACCACGTCGGGAATCGGGATGTCCCGTTATGCAGGCCGTTGGGATTTTCACAGCGCAAGCCTACGCACAGATCCCTCCCAGCCCCAGAGCAGGACTGCACGGCTGATGCCGCCGATCCCCCACAACCTCAAGCCTTCTAGGGAGCCCTCGATGCCCCGGGAGCGCTGGGCAGTCTGCTCACGTTCCTTGTAAATCCTTCCTGCGCCTCACCAACTGTTTTGGTTCCCAAGAAAGCATTTTGCTTCCTTGCAAAGTCAGTCTCTTTCCCCCTCCGCCACCCGGTCTCTAATACCAGGTCTCCGAGAGCATGATTATTGCAGGGGAAACAAAAAATTAAAGAGCGAGCCTCGGTGTGTTTACTCAGGGCCAGTCCGACTCAGTACAGCCGGGTCCATTCACGAGTGAATTTGCATAGAATCACAGCACAAGCACACCCACTTGCAAGTAAACCTTGGAAATCAATATGATTTATTACTAATAAAGGGACGGCGCCAAGTAGCGTGATGTTTAGGATCGGGCTGAACACATTCAAATGAACGAAAACTAACGGGATTTCTAGAGCCAGGCATCGTGGCTCTGAATCCTTGAAAGAAAGGCCATATACGCTGATCATGGTCCGTTTTAGAAACCGGAAAGAAAGGCACTTCAGTCGCCCCGTTTATAAAGCCCACTGGGCCCGTTTGTTCCTTGGTATAGGGAGGGGGAGGATCTGATTTCGGGTCCGCCGACAGTTCTCTGGGTCTCTCGTGCAAGAGCGCGCCCGGCTGTGCAGCCTGTCGATTACTAAACTTCACTCACTTAACTCGCCTCAGCCTGTCTGCTTGCCTGACGGGCGGTTCAGGCTGTGTTCCGGCGGGGGCTTCCCTCTCAGGCGAGCAGCAGCAGCCACGGCAGGCACCGCCGCTCGCCTCTTTGCGCGGCCCAAAGCAACGCGCGGCTTGCCAGGCCGCCTTTGACAGCTTTCAAGCAAGCCCACCAGGGGCTGGATAATATTGATACAAACTCTATTTTCTTTCATTTTCTTGTTGTTCCCTTGCCTAATAGGCCCGCCTGGCCTCTTGACCCCAGTCAGCTGATCGGCATCACATGCGCCGGGCTGGCCCGG
>NW_015161964.1:280673-293744 GCF_001447785.1 Gekko japonicus
CCCTGGTTTTCTCCCCCCCCCCCCATCCCATCCCATCCCATCCCATCCCATCCCATCCCATCCCCCGGCCCTACCCCCGTGGCAGGGCAGCGTAGTGGCGCGCCGCTCGGCAGGCCGGCCAGGCTCCGGCAAAGGGCAGGGGATCGATCCGAAACGGCGCTTTAAAGGCTCATCAATCTTAATCTAGGTTACTCCAGTCATTATGCGCCGTTCTCTCGGGCGATTACAAGTGGATTTGGGTTTCCATTCCCGAGGGCCCCGAGGCCTTTGTGTCGAACGGCCGGGGGATCTCTCCAGACGGCAGCTAGTACCCACCACCCTGCTTCACCGAGTCTCTCCCTCTCTGCTGCCCCCTCCTCTTGACGCTTCCTCGCCGCCGCGCCTCCCGCCTCTCTTGGACGCGGGGGCTTTACAGGCCTCGGGGCTAGAATAAAAGGGCGTTAACGATGATGCAGATCGGGAGCCGCGCGATAGTCTATCATTATAAGTGGGCCTTGCTTGTTCCCAGAAGGAAGCGCAGGTAGTTAACCCAATTACCTCCCAGTTCCCCGCCTGTGTGTGTGTATCTATGGAGCGGGTGGTGTTGCATGGCCAGAAGGCCAGAGACTATTACAAGAAATCTTTACCTACAGAATGGCCTACTTTTTATTTGCGCCTGTGCGCGTGGCTGCGTGTGCATTAAAAAACAACGAAGGTCAACAGTGACCAGGTTTTCATGTTTAGAGACGTGCAGGAAGACGAGTACAACACGGCGAGGTTTACGCGCAAGGCGCGCAAGTAGCCCTCACCGCTTCCCATACTAGGCGACCTGAAGAAAGATCTGTGCAAATTCAGCCATGGTTAGAAACCGTTCGCTAAAGGATCCATAAATATTTCCCTCGCACAAAGCGAGAAAAGCGGATGCTCTTGCGGCCCAGGAGGATCAATTCTGTTTATTTTATTATCGAGACTCGTGTGTCTAGCGAGAAGGCCTCGGAGAGTGAAAAATGTTATCGTCGGAGTCTCTTAAACTCCCCCCCCCCCGCTCTCTGAAAAGGCACAGAATGAAACGTTCAGTCTTAATAGTGTGTCGTTTTTACACTTGTCCTTTGGAAATCTCCAATTACAACTCCCAATACCACGGCACATTTAAGGAGCGCTCAGTCTTTTTGTTGGAGCCTTCAGGGAGCACACCAGCCACTGAGAGAATACAAAATTAATCCACTACAGCTATAGAGCGAGAGGATTATGGTTTAATCCCCCCTGGGATAGGCTCTGGATTTTAAGGATCCGACATTAAAATGTTTACACAAGACATAATCAAACTAGTGCAGGTTTTTCCATATGGCCTCGAGATAGGAGAGGGCAGCGCCGGCTTCCTTGCCAAAGAGCTCCCGAAACAAAAGCGCACCTGACTCCCGCAACCGCCCCGATGGGCTCTGGCGCTTGGGGCGCAACCGAGGTGCAGAGCCAAACGGGGCTCCGCCGCTGGAGAAGAGCGCGCCAGAAGAGGCCAGCGGGCCCAGCGTCCCTCGCAGCACACCAGCTTGCCGGGCTGCGCGGAGCCCCTGGACTGCAAACGGGGACCGTGCGAAATCTCGGCGTTCAAGCTCCAGACAGAGGCGCCCGAGATGATCCCACCTGCGCCCCGCTCCGCTCGCCCAGACTTGTCCGGAGGACAGTCCGCTTTGTTGTCCTCCGAAGGCAGAACAAAGAGGAAGGAAGCGGCTGGCAGCACTCGGGCTTCTAGGCAGGAGGACTCCCCGCTCCTGCATCGCCAGCCCGTCAGCAAGCCGGCCAGAGGGCGGCGGCGGCGGCACAGCGAGGGAGTCGCACCCAGCGCCTGCCCAAGCCAGATCCAGCTACCCAAAGAGGTGCAGATGGGAGAGGTTTGCCTAGCTGCGCTGGGGCTGTGCTCTGCATTTCGAAGTAAAACTGCAGGGTCCGGCACCTACGAGTGAGAGGGAAGAACCGGCGGGCAGATTTGGAGGAAACAAAGGCTGGTTCGCTTGCTTAGCACGTCGGCAGAGCTGTAAGGGAAGGCCGATGCAAATGAGGTTTGGCACAGCCTACCGGCAAATTCGCCCGCGCCAATCCCGCTGAACTGGATAGGAGTAGATCATCTCACGCTGGAGATGCCTAGAGCTGCATTCGCGACTAGAACTCCCACTGAGCTCACTGGGGCTTTTCGGCCCAGCAGCACACATACAGGGCCGAGCTGCGCATTTACTAACGAATCCTGTGCTTGGCCCTTCAGCTCCAGCGGCTGGCCTTCATGACAACTTTCAACTTGAACGGCCTGAATAGTATTAAAAATTAACCTCCCTTCAGGCAAGTATTTTTTTAAAAAATACAACTGAAGAAAGGCTGAAAGGAGTACTTGTGCTATATTCGAACAACATCGTTTTATTATTTATGGAACCTTACCTATATTCACAGTCATTCCAATCACTGATGTAAGTAGACCAGCATTCTTCCTATCCTATGGGATTTGTCATAAACTTCAAGAGGATGGACACCAATTCCATTAAAAGGAAATGGGAATAAATGCTGCACAGAAGTAGTGCTTGTTAGGTCACTTCCTTTCCCTGCTAGATTATTAACACAGCTTGATGTAGCTGCCAGAGCCATACTGTTATCAGCAGACCTATTTAAAACTCAAGATAGCAAATAAAATATGCTACTGTAATATGCAGACTCTTTGGATCATTACGGTTCAGCTTTACAGACTTACTACAGAATGACCAATTTTAAGTTAGCAAACAGCTATGCCCCACTGCAGTAGCAAATCAGATAACAGGCAACTGAACTAATTTTTGCATACTAAGCACTCAACCTGTGTTTAATTTAAAATACATTTGTAGGGAAATGGGGGACAAATGACAGATTTCTGTCCCCTGACTACTGCCAAAAGCTCTCAGGAGCAAGAACAGGTCAGTTTTCTCTGGCTATTTAATTAACACTCCAGTCCTCATTACAGACCTCCTTCAGAGCAATTAGAATGCTCAGCCCTCATTGGGGTGTGTGTGTGTTTCCTTTTAAGAATCGATAATATATTTTCTGCACCCAGAAATTATTTCCAGGAAGTAGGAGAAAAAACAGCCATTTACAGCTTAAACAGCAGTAACTTTGATTGGGCCGAGAAGAAAATCAGCAGCTTTAGGTCTGAAATGTACTCTTTATGAACAATTAAGGTACCAGTGAACAATTAAACCACTAAGTTCTGCACCAGCTAAAGAATGTGAGCATGCTTTCAAGGCCTTGCATCCATGGGTAGTGGCAGAGAGAGAGGGCTCTACTGGGGAATCCTCAGAATGCACCAATGATGCACCCAAGTTGGGCTAGACCATACTCCCTTATCATTCTGATCGTTATCTAAGGTTTTTTTTAAGAAGGTCCTTGGGGAGAATTTCTTGGGATTATATAATTAATATTAAAAAGAGAGTTTAACGGGATAGCTGTGTTGCTGTGCAGTACAACATCCAGATTCGAGTCCAGTAAAACTTTAGAGACCAACAAGATTAGACTTGTATCTAACCAAAGGAGCTTTGACTCTTGAAAGCTTATAACCTGGAAATCTTGTTGGTCTTTAAGGTGCTGCTGGACTCAAATCTAGCTACATTGAAAGAAAGAAAAGAGATAATTGCTACTCAAGGTAGAATATAGGAGCTGCGGTGGCTCAAGTGGTTAAGACGCTGAACTGCAGGCTGTGGAAGGTCAGTAGGTCAGCGGTTCAAGACCCGAGTGCCGCAAGACAGGGGGAGCTCCTGTCTCTAGTTCCAGCTCCTGCCAACCTAGCAGTTCGAAAGCAACAAATTGCAAGTAGATAAATAGGGACCACTTCGGTGGGAAGGTAACAGCGTTCCGTGCGCCTTGGCGTTTAGTCATGCCGGCCACATGACCACGGAAACGTCTTCGGACAGCGCTGGCTCTTCGGCTTTGAAACGGAGATGAGCACCGCAACCCTAGAGTCGGATTCGACTGGCTTTCGAGCAAGGGAACCTTTACCTTTACCTTTACCAAGGTAGAATGGGTAACCATATGGGAATGCCTCATTCAGGGACAACCCCTAATGTGCTGAGCGCCCTTGGACTTTTCCACAGCTGAGGGCTTTCACAGGAATTAATTTCTCAGGAATTAGTAATGTCTGTATGGCGGTCACAAATTATTAAAGAAAAAAAGTGACTGCAAAAATAATGGATAACATCATCTAACCTGGAGGCTGTAGACACGTTTAAGAATAATTTTCAGCCCCTATAGTAATTGTAAAAAGTTCTTCATTATGTTATTTCTTGTTCCTGTCTCTGAAGAACAATGAAACTTTACAAACATACCATCAAGGGTGGAGGATCCTTGGGATCCTGAGTTGTTGGAAGCAAAGTGAATTTATAAGCATGAATTTATAAGCACAAGACAGCACACTGAAGAAATTGTGGCTTTCTGTACAAACACTGCCATGTGGGGTTTCCAATCATCTCTGACTCTTACAAATAGCATCATAATTTTTTTTAAATGCACTTGCATGACAAATCTATTAACAAACATTTTCAAATTTGCAACATTCAGTGCAGTGCACAATAAAACCATTTTTATAAAGTACAAACAAGATGGCTTATTGTGATATAGTGAAGTCTACCATTTGCTGTGTATGTTGCTGGTTTTTGAGGATAACTCGCATATAAATTCAGAAGTGCAACATTTCTTTCTCACTTACACACTCCATGTTTGTTTACAGTGAAAGCATTTCCTTTCTATATATGTTGTGAAAAAAGTCAGTGTATATATACTAGATGGCATCTGAGTTTTGCTTATTTTAATCAACTTCATTCTTTTTTTCCAACAGGAGACTGATACTACAATTAGTCTATTAAAAATAACTTAATCCATACTACAGAGACATCATATACTATGGTTTTTCCACAAGACATTGTTTAAAAAAGTGGGTTCTTGCTTTCTAGTATAGTAAGTCTGAACAATGCTTTTGAACTGTGCTAAAATCTAACAGTTCACATGGATTTAACATGGCTGTGGACAAAGTTAAAAGCCCCTCTCATCTAATGCCAGATGATCATGTATCAGCAATGGCCAAGACTACTTTTAATCATTTGCATCTGGCACAGAGGTGGTGACTGCTTTAGATACAGAATTTACTAAAAGAGCCTAGATTTGTTCGTTTGTCCTCCCAACTTTTTATGATGACTTTGTAGAAGTATGCGAAATTCCTAAAAATGCACTTGGAAAAAATATTTGATAAGTTAAGATGTATGAGCTAAGGCTGGGTCAGAAAACAACAGCTTGCTTGTCAATCAACTTTTCTTCCAGCATTATATAACTTACACTCATAACTACCCGTGGAACTGCAGGTGGAGCTAAGGTGCTGCTATCACTTCAAACAGCCCTCCATTGATGGATATATTTGGACACCCATTTCCCATGCTGCACAATACTAAGTAGTGATGTTAGGAAGGGTCTCTACATCTGAACCTACTTCTCAAGTTGAGCCTGAGATTTACAAAAAGCATTGATTTTCAAGATATGTTCCTAAATGTCTTTATATGTAAACAAATATTTGTACTCCTAGAGAAAATGTATATTAGTGTGCTTAGGTTTACTTCCTGTGAGGAATCCTGTTAACTGGAGAAATAGATTTTCCCATCTGTAGTGTGTTTGTGTGTGTGGTTGAGTGTACCATATAAGTCCCCCAGCTTCTCTTCTCATTTTAAACTGGTGTACATTCACTTTTTTGGGGGGGAGGGGGTGAAGTTTTTGCCAGCCTAGAAGAAGAGATTGGATTTATACCCCACCCTTCACTACCCAAAGGTGTCTCAGAGCGGCTTACAAACTCCTTCCCCCCCCCTCCCCACAACAGACACTCTGTGAGGTAGGTGGGGCTGAGAGAGCTCTTGACAGAAACTGCTGTTTTTTTCAAGAACAGCTCTTATCAGAACTAAGGCTTGCCCAAGGTCATCCAGCTTAAAACAAGGGGAGAAGGATTTCCACTGGGAACACCATGTCTGTCCTTTAATTGTGTTGTTCTGCTTCTAGCTCAAGGAGGAAAGTTATCCTAAGCAAATCAGGGCTTCCTTCTGCAATTCTAAGAGCCACTTTACTTTGCAGGTCAGGCCTACCAGTGTTTCCTGAAGTCAACATTGTATGAACATGGCTTCTATGTTATGTGTGAATGGCCCTTACGTGTTGAAGACCCTCCCCATGCTGACCACCTGTTCACTTGCTTGTCAGAATTGGCCAGAGATCTATCTACTTATTTATACATTTTAATCCCATGTGTCTCCCTAGTGAGGACTCAGGTTTGCGTTTTACAAGCCACTAATTGAAATAAACAGAATAAACAAACAGTACAACATTCCAGATCTTCAGATGGTCTTGGATCCACTGGTCAGGCTTACTTCAGCATCACAGGCTACAAGACAGGGGCTCGGGGCAAAGGCAGGGGGCTTTTCTCCATCCAGCTCTTCAGTTTATACACCTCTGGCAATACCCAGGCAAATGCCCATTTTTATTTTCTGGGAGGGCTCTTACCAGATAAAACAATGGTTTTCACTGCTTTTTTGAGAAGGGCTAGCTTAAAACCAATTTAAGACATTAACACTTCATAGTTGTATAATTATTCTATAAACAATTGCTAGGGATTACTGTGTTCAGTTTTAGAAATTGCATAAAATAAATTTATGGATTAATCTGTCCAGTGTACACAAATACAAATTCAGCAGTCCATCCACCCATCCATCCAATCATTTAAAAAAAAAATCAGACTAGTGAAGAAAAGTATTATCTTTGCTGCCACTTTCAGAGTTGAAGACTCTAACAAAAGTCATTAATAATTCTGTCTATCCATTGCACTATATTTTAAAGAATCCTTTTTCATTAGTTTGCCTTTCTATTAATTTGCTTTGCCAGTTCTATAGTTGGAGAATCTTTGTACATAACATTTTGTATTTGGATACTGATACCAGATTGCAAAAAAAAACACACAAAAAAAACCCCATACATCATCTGAGACAAGAATGGTAAGAATAGTTCATGAGTATATAAATTGTCACTTTTCCTTTTAATGCACACTCGGGGCTAATTACACATGATGTCAAATGAGTGTAAGTTAGGTCTGATGCTTTTTTAAAAAAGAAAGAGAGGTTCTGGTTAAAATCGGAGTGCAGAAACAGAGGAAAGGGATGAGAAGCAGTGCTTAACCCTTTCCTGTCCCCAGC
Source organism: Gekko japonicus (assembly GCF_001447785.1). NCBI lineage: Eukaryota > Metazoa > Chordata > Lepidosauria > Squamata > Gekkonidae > Gekko > Gekko japonicus. The sequence continues at coordinate 287,879 of NW_015161964.1, forward strand.
TTCTCCATTCCAATGCTTCCTCCAGACGCTACACATATATTCTAAATCCTACAGGAGGAAACTAGCAGTGTGCAGGAAAGGACTGCTACCCCACCCTACTTGCTTCTTCATTCCAACTCTCTCCTTCCTAAAGGTTTTTTAATTAAAAATATAGACATTATTACAGCTATGTTACATGTGTATCATATGTGATTCTATACTTAATCTGGGACCCAATCCTTTACAGACCAAGTGTATTTAAAAATGAAAAATCAGTTATCTGTAAATGTAATCTCTCTTTATATCTCCAACAATATATGTCCATGCACAAGTATTTTGATATTATAAAGCTTTTGATAGTTTGGGCTGTACATGTTCAAAACACAGCCTCCACTAGAACCTGGTATATGCTCTGTATATAACCACGAACAAGCTCCTGGTAATGATCTCCTTGCACCAAGCCTACACTGCAAGGGTGTGCACAAGCAGAATTTTCAGTGGTTGCCCACCGTTACAATGTTCTGTCTTGCAGGAAATAGACCAACACCTGAACACCTTCTACAAATGTTCCATTTTGGCTTGCTTTTGTTAGCTTGTGTTGAGCTGGTATGAAGCTGAGAGACTGAAATGACAAGCTGATATTTATTGAGCTGTTTCACATAGTATATATTTATAGTTTAATCAGGGGTCATTTCGTAGAAAAAGAGCTAGGGGAACTCATTAGCATAACTCATTAGCATATGCCACACCTCCTGACATCAGGGGCCCGGCGGTGGACCTGCAAGGCCGGCAGGAGTGCGAGGAAGCCCCGCCAAGGCCCTCCCTGGACCCAGGCAGGCAGGGGTGGGGAGAGGCGGGGAGGAAGCAACTTACCCTCCCTCTTCTCCTGCCTCCTCCTGGCTGAATGAGGGCTGGAAGCGGGGCGGCTGGAAGCAGGGGGCGGGGCTTCGTCATGTGCCCCGCCCCCTGCACCTCACCCTGGGGGAACTGCGTTCCCCCGCGTTCCCCCCCGAAATGACCTCTGAGTTTAATGCTTACATATTTGTTTGGCTCTTAAGTGTCCAAGCAGAACAAATGTCCACCAATTTCTTCTTCCCTCCAGGGGTAGCTCATGTACCATATCACATTTCTTGCCCTTGGGGGGCAGCAGAGCAGTCTTAATGGGAAGGGTTCAGGAAGAGATTTAAGCATCATGAAACACCTATACACTTTAGATGCAAATAGGTGTTTCTGAAGGCAGTCTTGAATCTAAGGACTAAACCAGATAGGATCCATATCTATTTATGTCCAGTCATTCTTGGACATCAACAGACCATGCGGACAGGAGCAACTAAATCCTTCCCTACCATCAGAATTAATATTGATGTGCTCACAGTTTTCAACTCTTTTCTGCTAGCCCAGCTCTAATAATGAAGCTTATGTGGCCTGGAAGAAAAGTTATGAAAACGATGGAATGCATTTTAATTAAAACTAGACTCCTTCCCCAATTTAGATATAAGTAGGTGACAATGTATATAAATGTGTGCATCCCCTTCCCCCCCCCCCACATAATTTGGCCCCTTTTTGCTGTTAAGTCACAGCTGACTTATAGCGACTCCATGGGGTTTTCAAGGCAAGAGATGTACAGAGGCAGTTTGCTATTACCTATCTCTGTGTTACAACCCTGGTATTCCTTGGTGGTTTCCCACCTAAATACTGACCAGGGCCAACCCTGCTTAGCTTCTGAGATACAATGAGATCAGACTAGCCTGGGCTAGCTAGGTCAGGGCAATTAGGCCCTAAGAACAGATTTTTTAAAAGATTATTATTTCAGTTAACTTGCCTTAAGATACTTAGTAAAGCAGTAGTCACCTAGCTCCTGTCCTGTTGCCCTTCCCTGTTCCTCCTGTGTTACTATATGAACAAGTATCAGAACAGCATACAGTACAAAGGGAGCAGCTCTTATGCATGTCTAAGTGCCCCGCAGCTGGAGCAGCAGGAGAAGATTGGGCAGGGAACGCAGGCATGTCTGCCTGCCTGCCCTTCCCTTCTCCAGCCAGCCCACTGCAGCGGGTTGGCTGGGGAGGGGAAGGGGAGGCGGGAAGACATGCCCCCTTTTCCCCCTAAGCCTCTCTGCTTTTGCGGAGAAACTCGGGGGAGTGGGGGGATTTAAATGCCTTTCTTTCCCTTCCCCTGCCCGATCTTCTTCAGGTACCCCGCAGCATGTCTGCCTGCCTTTGGGTACTCTCAGGCACTGTGAAGGTGACAGGCTTCTCCTATTTTTCCTGGCATGTAACATTCAGAGGTGCATCGCTGCAGAACACAGAGGCAACCTTTAGATTTTACAAGGATTTCTATAGGCAGAGTTGGAATGTGGCTGGTATGAAGAGGTTTGGGTGGGTGGAGCCAGGGGAAGGTGTGAGGGAAATAGCTTTTGCTGGGAGGGTTACTTATTGCCTTCATTTATAGCCTGTCTTTCTCACTGAGACTCAAGGAGCATTACACAGTGTCAGTCAATGCAGTCAAATAGTATGAGATATGCAAAAAACAATGCAGCAGGATTAGGATTACAAAAATTAGAAACAATACCAAAAAGTAATAGACATTATCAGTGAATGCAGAAAATGGTATTACAAAGGTGGGCATGTAGCACCACTTTTTAGAGGCATGAGCAAATCCTATGCAGTGTTCTGTAAATCCCAGATGAATCCCCCAATATCTCAATTTAAAATGATTTCAAATTACAGAACTTGAACTGCAGACCTTGGAAAGGAGAGCACTGAGCTAAGTGGGCCAATTATTTGATTACTGAGTATCAGGTGGCTTCAAATGTTCCAAAATGTTCTGAGTCACATTAGGAAATTTCTCAATGTACATGACAGAAACACACAACAGAAGTATACTTTTGTCATAGAAAAACAGTCTCAAATTAGTAAAATTAGTAAAAATCATATATGTTAATTTTTTATGAATTTCTTTTAGTAATATAGAAGAGTTAATGATCAATTCACTACAACTGTGCCAACTGAGATGTTGCTGATTCAGAATTTTAAGTGATAAAAATGGGCTACTAGAAATTGATCTCTGTCAGTGCTATTTTTATCAATATGCAACTTGCCTCTTGAAATGAACAGTCTGGGAAGAAACTTAGACGCTAAAATCAAAACAGAAAATTATGAAACATTTATCAGTGTGAAATAAGACAAACACAAACGTTTCTTTAAAAATTACTATACATCAGCCTGCTACACTGTCAATCCTCTTAAAATCTTCAAATGATTATGTGTGGCTAAATGTAATCGGTCTTACTTTTAATGTAAAACCGGTGGCCAAGCTGAAACCCTTGAATTGGCTGCACATAAGAGACCCTAGGTGTACGTGCGATCTACATAGTTCTCCTTTTCCATTTTTCTGAGCCAGAGGTGAAGTAACAACATGGGAGCCTACAAAGAGAAACAGCAGCAGCAAGCAAAAGCAGTTATCTGACCTACAGCTGTTGGGACAGCAAGGATGAAACTGCAGCAACCATGTAAGTTGGTAAGACCTGGGAAGACTGTAGATAGGATTGAATCCCAGCAGCACAGATGCAGAAGAACTACTAGTAAGAGGAAGTGTGGAAGTTGCATGGAAGACAGCTAAGGAGGAAGAATTTATGTAGTAATACATAATACTTATGTAGTAATACATGTGTTTTGTGGCTTTTAGCTATGTGAAGATTTTTGTAAGGAATTCTTAGGAGATTTGGCTACCCCTTTTAGACAGCATTTGGCAAACAGAATGGTGCTGTCAGTATTTTTTCAGGGTGCAGGTTACTGCACTTCTAATACCAGTACTAGGGGCCACGGTGGCTCAGAGTTTAAGATTCTGAGCTGCAGACCTCAAAGTCGGTAGCTCGGCAGTTTGAGACCCAAGTGCCATGTGACGGAGTGAGCTCCCGTCATTGGCCCCAGCTCCTGCCAACCTAGCAGTTCAAAAGCAAGAAATTGCAAGTAGATAAATAAGTACCACTTTGGTGGGAAGGTAAAAGCATTCTGTGCGCCTTGGTGTTTAGTCATGCCGGTTACATGACCATGGAAAAGTCTTTGAACAGCTCTGGCTCGGTTTGGAAATGGAGATGAGCACCGCCCCCTAGAGCTGGATATGACTGGCTTTCGAGCAAGGTGATTATCTACTTCATCTTTTTAGATTGGTCCCCAAGGCAAATTAAGTTAAATTTAGCCAGAGTTTGTGAGTTTTGCATTAATAACAACATCTTATTGTGAATTCTTCTTGTGAGATAAAAACTCATATGCATTTCTTCTTATAGGGATATGTATTTACTGCCAGTGGTCCCATTCTGTTGACTAATCCCAATACAATTTTTTCCCTGATCACAGAATTTAAATGCATACACACAAATATCATTTTACGCAATGTTTTCTGGACTAGGAATACTGGATGCTGCCAAGGATGGACAACTGTGTATCAGTGATTTATTTTCTAGTTTAAATGTTCACAGTTAGCATTATAAAGCATTTTGCATAACTATCTAAACATGACAGCTATATTTATCCAAAATCAAAATTATGAAATCAGACTTTAGAAGCATGTCAAATATGTTGTTGTTTGCACTGGGTTAAAGAATGCCATGCTGCTATTATGTTATGGTGACAGAATTAGCACTGTCACTGTATGTTTTTCTTTCAACTCAGCTGTGTATCTAGAAGTGAGTCTAAAGCCCAACTGCGATAAAATATGTAGTAACAAGGTATTTCCCTTGTAGGGTTGTGTTGAGAAAGAGACTGATATTTGCTTTTTATGGAGTTATATCTGCTAACACACACACACACGTCACATGAACTGTGCATACACGTATACCCATAGGCTTAAGGGAAAGCTGCTTGAATCACCTGTTGTGAGAGGTTTCACACAGAAGGTACCTGCCTGCATTTCATATTAATGAAGCTTGCAAACACATACAGCTCCTAGCCTCAGGGGAAGAGAAGCACATTTCGACCATTGTTAGCAGAAACCAAAGCTTAAAGACAAGCAATCCCCCATTACTAGAGGACTTGATGTCACACAATACATGGATCTGATCTACATCTGAATTGCCATTTCCTGGCAGATGTTGCTTTGATTGCCTGGGAAAGCAGAGATCTATCTGCACATCAAGGAGGGTCCTGATGCCAAGACTTCACACCTGACCAGATGGCTTGTCCCTGAGTTACAGTTTCAAATATTGGCCAAACCCCTAAAGTAGGTGCCCTTACTACATGCACCAATGGTTGTAGTCATGGGACGGACTAACAGGTGGGTGGATCTCAGGATGGCAAGGTTGCCACCCACCCCAAAGATTCACTTATAAAAGGTGAAGACCATGTGTTGGGTCTTTGCTAGCCACAAATCCTTCATCATCCTCTGTCTGCTTTTATCTCCTAATGCCCAACTTGCTATCCAACTCCCTTTTTGTCTATTCTTGATCTCTTGGTGTGCGCAGCCAAGGAGGTCCATACTTGCCGGCTGGTTCTGGCAGTGTGACTTAGAAATACCCCTAGGTTCTATTTTCCTTATCCCTCAATCTTCATTGCAACAGACAAGGCTTCAGGACAGATAAGTATGAACGATACCTACCTACCTCCTAAGTAAAAAGGAACTATTTTTCTATTTCTGTACTCCTAAGGAACTTGATTGTATGTGTGTGAGATTTTGTTTTGTGTGTATGCAATTTTGATATTCTTCAGTAAAAGACAAATTGTTTTGAATTCACCAGTCTCGTCTCTCTCACTGGAACATTCTTGGGGTGGACTGGACCTCCGTAAACTTTGGCAGGAACCCATATTAAATTTAGTTCGCCATCTGCTGTAGATAAAGCAGTTTGGCTAACAGTAGCCAGGTTCATCTTCGTCTCCAGCAGGGGACTTTTGGT
>NW_015161964.1:293793-351970 GCF_001447785.1 Gekko japonicus
CCTGGAGGGGGTGGGGCATCCCCAATGTGATGATGTCACATTGGGGACATCCTGGCTCCAAGCCCTGCCCCCGTGGGGACAGTCCTGCCAGCTTTGGCTCTGGTGGCCTCGCGTGCCTGATCTCCGTGCAATCAGGAGCATGGGGTCCTTTTACCCTGGCTGCCTGCACTTAAAGGGTTCCCTTTAAGTGCAGGCAGCCGGAGGGCCCCGTGTGCCCCATCTCTGAGCAGCAATGCCGCTCGGAGATCAGGTGCAGGGCCCACAGCTACCCCTCTCCCTCCTCTCTCTCTCCCCCTCCTCTCTCTCTCTCCCTCCTCTCTCTCCAGTTGGCCGGCAGCAGGTTGAACCCCCCCCCAAAAGCGGGTAACACCAGCCAAACCAGGGGGTCTGGCAACCATATTCCCTTGGAATTTTCAGCCTGGCATAAAGTATTCTTTTGACCTCTAAGTCCTGTGAAGCACTTTCACGTTTATTTAATGAGTCACACTCTGGTAAGAAAATCTGAGTTGTGCTGAAACTTTCCTAGATTCACTGGAAGAGGTATGGACATAAGTAACAATAAAGTGTGCTACTGAACAAGTGGAAGAAACATTTAAGGAGGATGGGATGGGATGACATCTCCATGATTATCTGATTTTTTCCCCCCCTGAAGCTCTCAGAAGTGACTTACAGTTAACTCTTCTTGTGTTACCTATTTGTAAGTATTCCTAAAAATGTGTAGGTACAGAAACAGGATACCTACCTTTGTAGGTATCCATTTTATTCAAATGGAATTGAAGGAATCTATTCTTAGTGTAACTGTTTCTATTAGTACTTATTGTGTTAGAGTTGAACTCTGCTTACAACCATATTTATGGAATGCATACCAACACATATTTGATCTGGAAAAGAGTCAATATCAAATACTGAAGCCCTGTGAAATGTTGTCTGGCCTATAATGTAGCAGGATGCCATTACCTGAAGCTCCCTTCCATTAACTATCTCCTATTTAGATAGTTATATTTTTTGAAGAAGATAACCAATAGTCTCTTCCCTATGTGTCCCCTTTATAAACAAAAATGAGAAGTTACATTATGGCATAGAATGGTGTCTGTGAAACCATAACTTAAATAAGATTGACTGAAAGTACTACTTGTTTATTACTGGTTATTATAAGGGAATGAGCTCAGGCCAACGCTGTCTATAATTTCGAAAAGCATCAAACACCATTTTGTTGTATGTAGCCTCCTCAGCCTTGCTCCTCTGGAACTGGCCTGGACACCACCAAGCACTGTGTTTACAATGCAGACGCTGAATCTTTACATTCTTCCTCAGAACTAAAGAGCTGGGGAGCTCTACTGTACCACCTAACAAATGCCATTCTAAATCTAACAGCAGAATATCTGAGACAGAAGAGTAGGGGGCTGGTATGTAGGGAATGGGGGAGAGGGAGATAGAGATTAATATTGTATTTTTAAGATGTTATAAGACACTTTGAGGACAATATGGTCAAAAAGTATATAAATCTAACAAATGTACTGTACATGCATAGCATTAAGTTGGGAAACAGTCAGGGCTTTGGTACTGTCTTTCCTTACACAGAAAGATGAATGTGCATGTGGTGATAAAGAGGAAAGTGGAGTCAGCATGGTCGAATGTCTGCCCAAACTTCAGCCTAGTAAAAGAGATGCTTGCCCTATCTTCCATATCCCTAAGGGATAAATATCTGGGGGCAGCAGAGAAAACAAAAGACAAGAAAACTATGTTCTCCTGCCTCCTTCAGGTCACCCCTTCCTTGAGAGATAGGAGACCACCCCACAGGCCTGGCTTCAGGGAGCAGTCTTTCCTTTCCCACTGGGAAAAGCACCTGGGAAAGCAGCACAGTGCTGGTATCTATCTTGTGTGCAAGTTGTGCTGTGTCCCACCAGGAAACTGAAGATCATGCTGGAGGCCCTGGGATGATGTAGGGTGCTCAAGGGCAATCTCTAATTTCCTGGTAGAACAGGCCTGGAGATGAGATGAGTGTGAAATATGACTCTTTAGAACTCTATTTAACCATAATGGTGCTGGCACAGTTAAAAGATAAAATAGAGACACGTGTTCTGCTGTTGGATGCCCTTCCATCAGGAAAAAAGTAGCTCAATGCACAGTCCCTGGCAGAGCAGCAGGGGAATTATTGTCCATATACTTATGGGAGGGAGCACAACTCCTCCTTTTAGTTCCACCTGTTCCTCAGACATGACAAAAATCATGCTCTGTTTTCTTCATTGACTCTTAACAGTGAAAACAGCAATTACTTCAGAGACCCTACACAATACTACACAGGTCTCTAAGGCAATTGTTTACTTCCTGACTATGCTAGCTGCATGGGGACATACACACATCACTGAGATCCCCAAAAAACCTGGAGCCAAGCCAGATAATCTGCTGGAAAACAAGGAGTTAGAGTGTCAACTCTTCCCTGTGTTCTCCAACCTGAGAAACAGAATGTTGTTCTTAATAGTGTGAATAGTTAGTACGCCACAGATGTAGCATCTAGGGATGGACATGAACCTCACCATGAACCTAATTTCATCGTGAACCTGGCCGGTTCGTGGTTTGTGAGGTCTTGTTTCATGAGATTGCATCACCCACAAATCGCCCATGAACCACCATGTTTTTGATGGAGGTTTGTTAGGTTCAGGGCAGCAGTTTGTGAGACAGAAATGCTGCCACCGATCAATTAATTGTCAAAGCAATAGGGGGATGGACTTGGCATCACCAGCTGCCCTTGCTGTACATGCCTATTGGTTTTCCAACCTGCCACCCCCTCCCATGCTAGACCTCCCACCTTTGCACTTAGGACCCTAAGATCCTCAACTTCTGCCCCTCTGGGCACCCACCCACCGGGCTTGGCATCACCAGCTGCCCTTACTGTACCTGCCCATAGATTTAGTTTTTCAACTTGCCACCACCTCCTGCTCTACACCCCCCCCCTTTTGTAGAGGAGCATCTTGAGGAAGTCCACTGCGAGTCTGATGCCTCCAGCGTGCAGTGGGTCTGTTTGAATCAACACACTCCTGAACCTGTGGCTGTGGTGATTTCCCCAGAAAGTACTATCCTAGGGGTACCTGTTTTGGGGTGCTGTAACTTGGCACCTTAAATCCAATCCTCGCCAAACATGGAGGGCAAGTAGAGGAGAGTCAGCTGGAGACACACTGTGAGTTTGGCATCTCTAGCCCATGGGGGGGGGGGCGCTCCACTGCATCACAATCCTCATGAACCACAAACCAGTTTGTTAAATGGGAAGGTTTGTGAGACCCCACGAACTGGGACAAACCTCCATTTTCCTGGTTCATGCCCATCCCTAGTAGCATCTCACCATACAGATATGTCATCTACCAGGAATGCGTAACACTGAGGCTTAGTTAAATATAAACTTCCAACCGGTGCTCTCATTCAATGGAGATTAATTTTTACTTTTTTATTTATATCCCACTTTTCAGATGTTTCCCAAAGTTTTGAAGCCTATCTTCAGAATGAACATTTCATGTAAGATTTTGTGTGAGGGGTTTTTCAAATTTGACTAGTCAAGCCAGGACTTAAGCTGTTTTGTTTTCAATATTTAATATTTTTGATATGTCTAATTCATTTTCATTAAACCCCCCCCCCCCAATTCTTTCTATAGTCTGGAGAAACCATGCAAGAAACCAAAGATGAAGCATTCAATGGGGACATTAATCAACCACGATTAATCAAGTGATCTTATACTAACCTTTGTAAAGGTGTCTGAGGATAAAGCAAGAACTGTGAAGACCTTTGCATATAGGAAGGTACTTCCAAATAACACCTCGACCTCCTATTCTCAGTGACATAAATACTAATACAGGGGACAACTGACAAACCGATTCAAAATTCTATATAATTTATTTACATTAAGTGAAAAACACACACCAAAAATAGGATTTTTACCTGCAAGATTGTCAATCTCCTTCTCTTGAAGCAGACTGACAGCATCATCATCCCCTTCCAACATGAGCTCAGTTTCAGCATTCTGATTGACCACAGCTTGACTCCGGAAAGTTTTCTTTGACTTTACCACATCTTCTTCAGTGCCTATAAAATATTGAAAACACGTAAAATTCTATTTAATTTTTGCTCAGTTTTAATACCAAGGAAATCTTTTCTGATATGAACTGAATGGAATTCTTGCCATGATGTGTATTTTGGGTGTAAAAAATAAACTTCAGAACATTCATTCATTCATGGAATAATGTGCTTATACAAGATGAAAGTGTACCTGAGGTATTATAAGAAATATAGAAGTCATCTTCAAGAAAGTCAACTGGGATCTAATCGGTTTTTACTAGCCTGTCACATTACTGGTCATCACTTTTTATAGCAACCTGACAATTACTCCTGGTACATACTAAGGTGAATCTGGCAAGTGTAATTATTTAGCTAAATCCTTTTGAAATCAGTTTTGTTTTAGAATATTAAATATACATTTATTTAAAAGAAACGTTAAGAAACACGGCTGCTTTAGCTGACAGAAGTATTTTGGCTGTGCTGTTCTTTACATTTATCGCTTGGTTGAATATAGCTCAGTTTGCCACAATATACTAAGCATTTATCTAAATGAAAGCGTAGGAGACCGAAAGTTGCCCTTCAATCACTGTATCCTTTATGCATTAGAGTTCCATTTATCAAAATTACAGAAAGAAGAGGTAATGTCTCAGAGGGCTGTCTCATTACAAGGCTTATAAACACTGTCCTTACAAAGAAGTGGTTTAACACCTAACAAATCAAAAATTGATTGGGAATAGAATTTATTTGAGATCATCTATCTTCAGGAGACATGCTGTACTGAGTGCACTTCTTGGCCTCACTAGCCATTCGTCAGGAAATTAACAAGCAAGTTCCACAGACCACCAGATTTCCTTGCATTCTGAAATACGAAATATGTTAAAAACAGATCTGTCACAGATGTTCTAATTGCATATTCCAAAAAGGCTTTAAAAAGATCTCAAACTAAATGATACAAGAGACTGAATGAGTTTCTCTTTGGTTGAATTTTAAAGATGTATTTGGCAAAACGTTCTATTTAGTATTATGCAATTGTAATGTAAAAAAAAAAAAAACCAGTGCAGGAATCCTAAATATGATTTTGACATTTTACACACCACTACATGTATCAACATATACTTAACGTACAAAGATGAAGGTAATTATACAACGCTTTTCTAATAACAGTTTTCTCAGACTACAACTTTAACAAAAGATTATAGAGTCAAGATGAAGTTGTTTTATCTTAATTTCAGTGTTTTATTAAGGAATATTGCGAAGAATGGTTTTTACTTGGTTATCATGGATCCCTTCAAAACCAAAAAGTCCCTCCACCCGGCCTTGACTACATTTTGTATTATGTGAGCTGGGATATTTTAGGTACATGCCTGATGATATTTTTGGCTTTGGCTTTGAACATCAGCCATCCCATTTTTTAAAAAAACCCCTGCTTTTGAAAGCACCATTTATTTCAAAAGCATGTCACTATGTGACCTGTGTGCAGATAACTGAGAAACACAACCACAAAAGAATCCTTGAATCCTGGAGGGAAACCTGGTGTGTGGTTAAGTCCCTAAATATCCCATGTACACAGAAGTGAGGCTCCATCTATAAAGTCCCGGTATTTTGCTGGGGAACATGAGGATTTTGTATCAGATATGCACTGGGAGTTTTGTACCTTTTGCATCCCATGTGCAATGGGAGTTTTTTTGCCTCCCAGATGCATACTGCCTCTACTGTGTTTGTCACCACAATACATAAGGAGAAGCAACTTTAGCCTCCTGACCCATGCTGCTTTCGGATCTGTAAATCACCCATGGAGCTACTTTTGGCTCTGTTGTGAAAATTATATTACCAATGAAGCCAATACTAGCTCCATGGGGTGGTATGTGAATGTGAAAACAGCATAGAGTGGGGCAGCTAAAGCAACTTCTCCCTGCATGCTGTGGTCACAAACAGAAAGGGGCCAGTGTACATTTGGGAGGCACAAAACTCCCACTGCATTTATGATACAAAGTCATTGTGTTGTTCCCCAACAAATATGAAGACTTTGTAACATGTAGATGGGAACCTCAGTGTATACATGGTGGAGATATTTGTTTAGTTTCTTCTGCAACAATTCCATTTTCAACTATCAAACTACTGTTTCAAAACTCAGTATTTAAAAACTACTTTGGGAGTACACGTAAAGGGTTTTTTTGTACATGAAACAAAAAAAATGGACATTAGTGTTGAGATACCGTTAAACATGCTACAAGGCTGGTTTTTCAGCTATAGACTAACATGGCTTACCTGCTGGAATTTATCATTCTTCGTTCACAGTTGCTAATATGGGTTATCATGTATTTATATAATAAATGAAACAACCTTTTACTATTACAACCAAAGGGTAGCTTATCTGACTTAACTAACCCTAATATAAAACATTAGTGTTAAAAGGAAAATATACTTTGAAGTCCCTCTCTGTGATACTAAAATCTATTTTTAAAAAAAATTCTACTCAAAGTTTTAAATTTTCAGTCTAATATATAAAATGAACATTCCACTTAAGTTAATGAGACATACTCCTTTGTAAAGTGTTTAGGATGCAGATGTCAGCATCCTATCCAGCAACTTACTGCAACATTTCACTATTAAACTTTAAATATGCATAATAGCCAATATGTACATTACTCTATGACTTGGATGCCTCTCGCTGAATTATGGTTGATGCCAGTCTTTTGGTGGATGTTTACTTCAGGTCACAAGCCAAGTCATTAATCAGAGTTAAAAGTTATTCAGCTGCCTAAGTGCTTTTTGGAAGATAGATCCTCTGATATTCATAAGCAAAAAAGGAGAAAAACAATTCACCACAACTGATTTTTACTTTATGTTTGGTACATTTAAGTGTTTGCAGATGTAGGTTCATTGTATTTTATTCTAGCCTTAAAACTCTGACCTATATACCTGTGTTCAGGACCTTATGTAAGGACACTGTAGCTTCCTGTCTGAAATTTGAACTGGATAGAATTCACAAATCACTTTCTCTGATGTAATGCCAAAGAAACCTATGGGTCTAGTTCACAACACTCTCCAGAAAAAAAGTTGCTGCACATTGAAGTCTGTCTTAAATCCAATATGAACCCAACCTACAAACAACATTATTTTTAGGTTGAATAATTTAGATACACTACTAAATATTTTCAAAATATCCTTTATTCAACTCTAGCTTTGTTTATCAATGCACAAAGTGTACACTGTTTAAAACAACAAAAATTATCTAACACATTTGTACTTGATTTTCTCAGCAGCTTCTGATCTGTATTTCTTCCCACAGAGAGCTTAAATTAGTAGCAGCCTATTTTAGGACATCTTTGGTAATGATAGTTCTATAGATTTGATAGCCAAATGAGGGGAAATCTGCAGTCTCTGTGCTCTCTTTTAACGGAGCTTGTAAAACATGTTATTCCAGAGGGCTTTCCAACTGATTGTACGGATTTGTTGTGGTTGTAGATATTGTGACTATTTTTTGTCAGTAGATTTTATCTTCTTATGTATGCTTTCTACATAGTCTTATGCAGGATTTTCTTTCTTTCTTTCTTTTTGAAAAAGGGGTGTCTGAACTCTAAAGAGGGAAATGAAGTTTTCAATCCGTATACTGAAAACACGTGAACTTTGAAACATTTTAAAAATAATTTTGGTGAAGAGGCTCTGGAACTCTGTTCTAGCATGTTCCCCCAGAAAAATGTAAACAGTTTTGAGCTTTGACAGGAAAGGTGGTCTATAAATAATTTCAGTCAGTCAACAAATAAAAGGGATTGGAGCAATATTACAATTAATTATCCCCTCCTTTAAAAATAAAAGATAAATGTAACCTTTGATTTTTCTAGATACCAACTAGAATGTACTAGTCTGTCTTCTAAACTTTGTCTATTTTGTTTCTAAAGGAATGGGGGGGGGGGAGAAACCAGGTCAGGTTTCTTTGCCCTGAAACACAAAATCTTACTCAATGACTGACCTACTGGTTATACATATGGAAGTGAATCTGGAAGTTTAATGTGTTCCCCCTGAAACTGCATCTTAGATAGATGTGTTAGGATGTCACTTTGGCTATTTTTATCCATGGTTGTACTTGGAGGTAGAAGGCAGAGTATTTTAAATACAAATTAGTGGATGGACCAAGGTACAGACATGCATTAAACCAGATCTGTGTGTAAACAAAAGAACTGGGGCAATGATTCAATAGCATAAAAAGCATCATCATTGTGTACACTGTTCTTTCTATATATAAAGCACAATGAAACAGCATGAAGAATAAAATATAAGAACAAAGACATCTGAAAATAGCATTTGGCATGTCAACATTTATTATGATAATATCCACATTTCCTTTTCAAATTTCATTTAAACTTGTAAATTCTCATTTGGATTCTTTAGGTCACAGCTGGTACTAGGTATGCAAGCTAAGCTTCAAAGATAACCTGCTGGGTCTATGGTTAACAAGGATTCAGTTCAGGGCTACTTGAATAAATGTGTCTTCATAATATGGCTGATTTCAGATATGGATATACTTCTGAACAGTAAAAGGAACAGAAACAAACAAAACTCTACCCTACACTACAACTCTGAACTCAGTTTTCAAACTATTCAACGTTCCTTAACATCCATCCTACTTTTAAGGTCACTAATTTCATTTTAAAGAGTGGAAATAAAAGCAAAGTTTGCTTAGAAGCCATGATATAAGCCAAGGGAGAGTTCTGCTTCTTGCAGAGTTCATTCCACAGCTTACTTCAGTGAATTATAGATAAGGCAATTTATGCAGAGAGTTCTCTTTCATCTTTGAAGAGGGCTGGCAGAATGGAAAGTTAACTCATTTTAGTGTTACCTAAATGTACTGACAGGAAATTCTAATGTTTCCAAACATCTGGAAATCAGCTTCATGGGATGGTGATTTCTTTTCTTAAAGAATGCCTTTTCATACACCGTCTTTTACAGCTTTATGTGGCTCCTAAAAGAGTGTTTTGACATAACTAAAGTCTGTCTGCTTCACAATAAAATGCTGTATTTAATTTTAAACTATCTTTTAGAGAATAAAGATGTTTTTATGAAGTTCTACTCTCTTAGACACTTATATGATGTATAACTAAAGTGCCTGTGTTACTTTATAGCAAAGCTCTATTTTAGTGTTATTGTTAATGATTCTAATGACTTAATTCTTAAGAGAAATGTCATTATATGCAGTATGAAGCGATAGCAAGAAAAAGTTATATATCTGATATGCTTTTCTCCATACAGAATTACACTGCCATTCTAAGCAAATACATCCCCTTTGAAGTCCACTGAAGTCCATAGAAAGGTGTAACTCTGCTTTGGAAGGCACTGTTAATAATATTTTTGATAAAAAATATATAATAAATGAAACAACCTTTAGTATTAAGTTAAATTACTTTTTCTGGAAAGTCAGTAAAAAAGTACATAATTATATACAAGACCTGTGATCAATAACATATATAGTAATGAAGCAAGTATTTTAGTGTAATCTTGAGTTAATCTTTGATTTTACAAATTTGTACCACCTTTTCTAAATTTAAATAGATCCACTGGACCATGGTGAGATCCTGCCTACTGATCTTCTAAGCAACATACTTTCTAATGTATTTAGCCTCCTCCTTGTTCTACAGAATAATGAAATCATCAGATGTCTCCATAAATATATGCCAGACTGAACTGAGTGTGATTGGACCCTAGATCTTCTGTCAAATGCTATCCAATATACTGGATGCTCTGAGAAAACACATGCCTAGGAGACAGTATTTCTCTTTCCACTTTCCACATCATCCTATTAAATTCTGACATAAAGTCAGCATATTGATATAGGATGTATTTGCCCATCAAAAAAGTTAAAACACACTAACGCAGAGCAAGGCACTCCGCCCCAGGACTTCATATCTCCAAATGATTATATCAGTTCACAGTTTTCAACACAAACAAAGTAATGGTCTTATAAACTAGGTACTCATGCCATACACGCTGAAAGCTCTATTGCCATGGCTGGATACAATAATAAAAACAAACACAATTAAAAGTCACAACCCCTTTCCTTTAAAAAGGTGATCACTGTCAAGTATCAATGACATAGCTTTAGTTATCATAAAGGATAACATAAAGAGAGGACAGCTACAATAAACCAATCAAACTTCTGTGGTTCTATTAAAAATAGAGTTCTAGTAAATTGTAGACTACCCCCAAGTCAACCAACTGAAATTTCTCTCTGATTCTGTTGTTTTGAATCTGAAGCCCTACCAGCAAAGCTAAAAGGAGTATGAGACAGTGGTTCTCTGCAGCTGCTGGGTATTCCTCACACCAAAAAACCACATGGGGCTGTGGGGGTGGTCTCCTGTTTCTTGATAGGAGCAGCAATGGACGGAAATGGAGAAGCAACTCTTTTGTACTTCTTTAAAACCACTGATACTGACAAGAGCTGAGACAAATGAAAACATTCCACTCCCTTCTCTACAAACTACAACTGGGGAGCAGGAAATACCTCATGATGGAGACGGGATGAGGCCCCATAGATATCCCCATAGATATCTTTGCATACAGGTGTGAAATGATGCAATATGGCAATGGTACATAGGAAAGGGAAAGGTGCATAGGAAGACTGTTACAGATTATATAAAAGTGGTAAAATGACTCGTATACTACTTAAAATTGAATATGCTAACTTATTCAAATTTAATGAAGTAGTACTTAAACTTACATGAGTAATTGACTAAGATTTTCTTTGAGTGGCAACTTTAATAAAACATATGTTTTTATGAAAATGCACTGCTTTTTCCAATTTAATTTGGAAGCAGAATCCTTGCTTAAAACTCATGATCTCTGAAAATGTTCAGATTAACACAGCATTCATTATTCTTTTTGTTGTTGTTATTGTTGTTCAGTCGCACAGTTAAGTCCGACACTTTGCAACCCCATGGACCACGTCACGCCAGGCCCTCCTGTTTTCTGCCGTCCTTCAGAGTTTGTTTAATTTCATGTTTGTTGCATCGACAACACTGTCTAACCATCTCATTCTTTGCTGTCCACTTCTTTTACTTTCAATCTTTCTCAGCATCAGGGTCTTCTCCAGTGAGTGCTCCCTTCTCATTTGGTGGCCAAAGTATTTGAGCTTCAGCTTCAGTATCTGGCCTTCTATGGAACAGTCAGGGTTGATTTCTTTTAGGATTGACTGATTTGATCTCCTTGCAGTCCAAGGGACTCTCAAGAGTCTTCTCCAACACCATAATTCAAAAGCATCTGTTCTTCAGCATTCAGCCTTCCTTATGGTCCAACTCTCGCAGCCATACATCACTACTGGGAATACCATTGCTTTGACCATACAGACTTTTGTTGGCAGGGTAATGTCTCTACTTTTTATTATGCTGCCTAGGTTTGCCATAGGTTTCCTCCCAAGGAGCAGGCATCTTTTAAATTCATGGCTGCAGTCACCATCTGCAGTGATCTTGGATCCCAGGAATGTGAAGTCTGTCACTGCTTCCATGACTTCCCCTTCTATTTGCCAAAGGAATGATGGGGCCAGATGCCATGATCTTAGGTTTTTTATGTTGAGTTTCAAACCAACTTTTGTGCTCTCCTCTTTCACACTCAGCAAACGGCTCTTTAGGTCCTCTTCACTTTCTGCCATTAGAGTGGTATCATCTGCATATCTGAGGTTGTTGATGTTTTTCCCGGCAAGCTCAAGTTCGGCTTGTGATTCATCCAGGCCAGCATTTTGCATGATGTACTCTGTATATAAATTAAATAAGCAGGGTGACAATATACATCCTTGCCGTACTCCTTTTCTTATGCTAAACCAATCAATTGTTCCATATCCAGTTCTTTCGCTTCTTGACCCTTATACCAGTTTCTCAGGAGACATGCGAGGTGGTCTGGCACTCCCATCTTTTTAAGGACTTGCCACAGTTTCTTGTGATCCACACAATCAAAGGCTTTAGTGTAGTAAAAGAAGCAGAAGTAGAGGTGATTTTTGTACTCCCTTCATTTCTCCATAATCCAGCGAATGTTAGCAATTTGATCTCTAGTTCCTCTACCTCTTCGAAACCCAGCTTGTACTTCTGGCAGTTAACATAAGAACATAAGAGAAGCCAATGATGGATCAGGCGAATGGCCCATCTAGTCCAACACTCTGTCATACAGTGGCCAAAAATACCAAGTGCCATCAGGAGGTCCATCAGTGGGGTCAGGACACTAGAAGGCCTCCCACTGCTGCCCCCCCAGCACCAAGAATACAGTGCATCACTTGCCCTAGCCTGAGAGTTCCTATCTATACCTTGTGGCTAATGGACTTCTGCTCCATATGCTTATCTAATTCCCTCTTGAAGCTGTCCATGCTTGTAGCTGCCACCACCTCCTGTGGAAGTGAATTCCAAGAGTTAATCACTCTTTGGGTGAAGAAGTACTTCCTTTTATCTGTTCTAACCCGACTGCTCAGCAATTTCATTGAGTGCCCACGAGTTCTCTATCCACATACTGCTGAAGCCTAGCTTGTAGATAGTTTGAACATTCCTTGGCATTGCCCTTCTTTGGGATTAGAATATAAACTGACCTTTTCCAATCCTGTGGCCACTGTTGCGTTTTCCAAATTTGCTAGCATATTGAGTGCAGCACTTTAACAGCAACTTGGATCCTGGGATACCATCACCTCCACAAGCTTTATTGTTAGTAATGCTTTCTAAGGCCCATTTCGCACTCCAGGATGCCTGGGTCGAGGTCAGTGATCACACCATCGTGGTTGTCAAGGACATTGAGGTCCTTCTTGTATAGTTCTTCTGTGTATTCTTGCCACCTCTTCTTAAACTCCTTTGTTTCTGTTAGGTCTCTACCGTCTTTGTCCTTTATCATTGCCAGCTTTGCACGGAACGTTCCCTTGATTTCTCCAATTTTCTTGAAGAGATCTCTAGTCCTTCCCATTCTATTGTTTTCTTCTATTACTTTGCATTGTTCATTGACGAAAGCCTCCTTATCTCTCCTTGCTGTTCTCTGGAAATCTGCATTCAGTTGGGTAAATCTTTCCTTTTCGCCTTTGCCTTTCGCTTTCCTTCTTTCCTCTGCTATTTGTAAAGCCTCATCAGAAAGCCACTTTGCTTTCTTACATTTCTTTTTCTTTGGGATGGTGGTGATTGCTGCCTCCTGTACAATGTCACGAACCTCCGTCCATAGTTCTTCAGGCACTCTATCAAATCCAGACCCTTGAATCTATTCTTCACCTCTACTGTATATTCATCAGGGATGCGATCTAGGTCAAACCTGAATGGCCTCATGGTTTTCCCGATTTTCTTCAGTTTAAGTCTGAATTTTGCAATGAGTAGCTCATGATCTGAACCACAGTCAGCTCCAGGTCTTGTTTTTACTGACTGGATAGAGCTTCTCCATCTTTGACTGCAAATTATATAGTCAATCTGATTTCGGTGTTGCCCATCTGGTGATGTCCATGTGTAGAGTCGCCTCTTAGGTTGTTGGAAAAGGGTGTTCGCTATGACCAGTGTGTTCTCTTGACAAAACTCTGTTAACCTTTGCCCTGCTTCATTTTGCTTTCCAAGGCCAAACTTGTCTGTTATTCCAGTTACCTTTTCACTTCCTACTTTAGCATTCCAGTCCCCTATGATGATGAGGACATCATTTTTTGGTGTTAGTTCTAGGAGGTGTTGTAGGTCTTCATAGAACCGGTCCACTTCAGCCTCTTCTGCATCAGTGGTTGGGGCATACACTTGAATTACTGTGATGTTGAATGGGGATTCTTGGGCACAGTAGTAGATATAATAGTCTTCTGAGTTAAATTTGCTGATTTCCGTCCACTTTAGTTCACTGATTCCCAAGATGTCGATGTTCAGTCTTGCCATCTCATTTTTGACCACATCCAACTTACCTTGATTGATAGATCTTACATCTCATGTTCCTATTTATTTATTTACTGGCCGATACCTGGCTTCATTGGCAATCATCTGTTAGTTTATTTGTGGTAGGATAGGCTGTATATTGGTAGTAGTAGTATTGTGGTTGTAAATTTCATTGTACCATCTAAATCGAGCACTATATTGAGCACTTCTATTGCTCTGCTGGTGGTCTGAAGCTTGCAGAGACTGCCGAGGGCAGTGATACGGGCCAGGGAATTCTGGTGCTCCTGGGGAGAGGAAAGTATAGTGGTGGGAGCAGGCAGAGTTTTATGCGAAGAGGGCAAAGAAATGGGAAAGCTCAGCCCTCTCCCAGCCTGCGTCCCATCCCGAGGGATGTTGGCAGTGGGGCTAGGAATTATAACCCCTCTCCGACATTTGTGTTGTGTAACGCCAGGTCCATAAATAATAAGACCATGGTCCTTAGGGACTTTTTGCAACAGCAGAATGTGGACCTGGCATGCGTGACTGAGACCTGGGTGAGGAAGGGGGAGATAGTGGCTCTCTCTCAACTTGCCCCCCCTGGGTTATCGGTCCTTCACCAATCTCAGAATAGGGGCCGGGGGGGGGGAGAAGTGGCATTATTAATCCGGGGGGCTTACTCCTTTTGGGCGCTTCAACCTCCGAGGATCACGGGCATTGAGTGTGCTGGCCTGGTCTGGGAGGCTGGGGAGAGTTTGGCAATTTGGCTGGTGTACCAGTTGCCTAACGCACTGGCCAGTAGCCTGTCATCCCTGATGGAGGCCATAGCAGGCTGGGCACTGGAACACCCTAGACTGATTGTCCTGGGTGATTTCAGTGTCCATGCCGATGACACAACCTCCACTCAGGCAATGGATCTGGTGTTATCCATGGTGGCACTGGGACTCTCCCAACATGTAATGACCCCCACTCACTGGGCAGGGCACACACTCGATTTGATCTTCACGGTGGGGGTAACAGTGGACCGGGTTACTGCTTCGGCAGTCCCATGGTTGGACCACCATGCCCTAGGGGCTCGGCTGAATGTATCACCCCGACCCTGTTTAGGTGGTGAGCGTTTTTTTGGCTCGCCCGCGGAGCCAGATGGACCCTGTGCGGCTCCAAATGGCCCTGCGGGATCCGATGCCCCCTGGCGACTCGTTAGATGAGCTTGTGGAAGACTGGAATAGCTGGCTCTCTGCTGCCATCGACGAGATCGCTCCATGGTGCCCTCTACGCCCCCGCTCCAAGTTGGCTCCTTGGTATACCCAGGAGTTACGGCTGATGAAGCAGGAGCTCAGATGGCTAAAAAGATGGTAGCGTTGAACTCAAGATGAAGCATCAAGAACATCTTATAGGATGTTTATGAAAACCTATGAGATGGCAGCCAAAGCCGCAATTCCCAAATGCTAGGGAATTGGACATTGGCTGTGAGGCTTTTGTGAGCTACTTCACAGATAAAGTCTTGGTGCTCCGCCACGACCTCCCTGCCACATTTGATACAGTGAGTGAGCTTGAGGCCCATTGCACAACTTCGGATTCGATCCTGGATCACTTCAGCCCTCTCAGTCTGGAGGAAGTTGACAGTTTACTCGCAGCTGTGCGCCCAGCCTCTTGCAGTCTTGACCCGTGTCACTCCTGGCTAATTAAATCTGGCCATGAGGGGTTTTGAGGTGCCCTAAGGGAAATGATCAACAAGTCCCTCTTGGAGGGGCAATTCCCTGGGGAACTCAAGGAAGCGATGGTCCACCCTCTCTTTAAAAAGCCATCTTTAGACCCGGCTGAATTGGCTAACTATCGGCCAGTCTCCAATTTGCCCTATCTGGGCAAGTTGATCGAGAGGGCGGTGGTGATACAGCTGCAGGGTTTTCTGGATGATGTTTCCGTGTTAGATCCCTTCCAGTCCAGCTTCCGTCCAGGTCATGGGATGGAGACAGTGCTGGTCGCTCTGAATGACGACCTCCGGAGGCATCTGGATTGAGGCGGAATGGCAGTACTGCTGTAGTTAGATCTGTCGGCCGCATTTGACACGGTCGACCACTAGTTACTAGTCCACCGCCTCGCTGACGTGGGGATTAGGGGGCTCGCCTTGCAATGGTTTGCTTCCTTTCTTCAAGGTCGGGGACAAAGGGTGGGGCTAGGGGAATAGCAGTCCAGGAGGCACTCACTTGAATGTGGTGTCCCCGAAGTTATTTAACATTTGCATGCGCCCCCTTGCCCAGATTGTCCGGAGGTATGGGCTGGGATGTCACCAGTATGCTGATGACACCTAGCTCTATCTGACATTAGGCGGCCAGTCGGACTCCAGACCAGATGATCTGGATGGCGCTTTGCAGGCCGTGGCTGGGTGGCTCACACTGAGTAGGCTGAAGCTGAATCCAGCGAAGACGGAGGTCTTGTGCCTGGGTTGGGGCGGTTCGGGGGTGGGGATCCCATTCCCGACCTTTTGGGGGGCCTCACTGGTCCCTGCACTGGAGGTTCAGAGTTTGGGAGTGCTCCTGGATCACTCCCTTACCATGGAGGCCCGGATAGCCGCCACTGCCAAGTCTGCCTTTTTTCATTTGAGGCTGATTAGGCAGTTGGTTCCCTTCCTTGACCGTGCTGACCTGGCTACAGTGACCCACGCGATGGTCACCTCAAGACTAGACAACTGTAACGCTCTCTACATGGGGCTGCCTTTGTCGTGGATCCGGAAGCTGCAGCTAGTGCAGAATGCTGCAGCCAGGCTGTTGATGGGTCTCCCTAGATGGGAGCACATCCAGCCTGTGCTGAGGATACTGCACTGGCTGCCAATAACGTACCGAATCCACTTCAAAGTTCTGGTTCTTACCTTTAAAGCCCTATATGGCTGGGGTCCAACATACCTACGGGACCGCCTTTCCCCATATATACCCCAGAGAGCATCACGGTCTGGGTCTCAAAATTGGTTGACCCTCCCTGGCCCGAGGGAGGCCAGGCTAGCTGCTACTAGGGCCAGGGCCTTTTCGGTGGTGGCCCCTAACTGGTGGAACGAGCTCCCGGAGATCAGGGCCCTGCAGGAACTCTCACAGTTCCACAGGGGCTGCAAGATGGAGCTCTTCCACCAGGCATACAATTAGGGGCCGCCGCCGCCCTAGTGCACAGCCCGCAATGTTAACATCGAGCAGCTGCCATAAGAATGAACAGAATAACATCTAAACACTTTATGTGGAATAACATCGAAGTACTTTGTTGGAAAGCACTTTATTCGTCTGATTTTAACTGCCGCCAGTATTCTGATATTTTGTAATGTACTATTTTAAATGCTGTATTATTTATGTTTTTATTCTGTATTGTTGTGTTTGCTGTTAGAAGCCGCCCTGAGTCTGCTTTGCGGGGAGGGCAGGGTATAAATTTGACTATAAATAAATAAATAAATAAATAAATAAATATGCAGTATTATTCGTTGCAGCATCGGACGTTCCTTTCACCATCAGACACATTCACAGCTGAGCATCCTTTCGGCTTTGTCTCAGCCGCTTCACTCTTTCTGGGGTTACTTGTACTTGCCCTCTGCTCTTCTCCAGTAGCATATTGGACCTGAGGGGCTCATCTTCCGGTGTCATATCTTTTAGCGTTTTGTTACTGTCCATGGGGTTTCTTGGCAAAGATACTGGAGTGGGTTGCCATTTCCTTCTCCAGTGGATCACATTTTGTCTGAGTTCTCCACTGTGGCCTGTCTATCCTGGGTGGCCCTCCACGGCATAACCTGCAGCCTCATCGAACCATGCAAGCCCCCTCGCCACGTCAAGGCAGTGATCCGTCAATGCAGTGATCCATGTATTTATTTATTTATTTATTATTTCGACTTGTATCCCGCCTTGCCGGACAAGCTGAGAGAGATTCATTATTCTAGAGATCATTAAATACTTCCCCTCACTGGAATGCTGCATCTTTAGAAACTGCTAAAGGAGTTTGAAAAATAGTCCTAAACAAACAGTTAAGTATCTAGAAAAGAAGTAGTATTTATGTTCTGCATAACCAAAACTGAACAACAGTACCATTGATTGCTTTAAAAATACAACAATAAATATTTGAGTTCACTTATTCTAACGATAACATAATCTAGAGCCTACTCTCAAAGGAAGATATCATACTATGGTTACTCTAAATAAATCTCTTAACTAGAATAAATTATTACCTTCATTTGCAGAGGTTAGGTGCTTAAAAATTCAGTACTGTAATGGTGAAACAGAACAATGGCATCTGACCTTGTAAGCTGCACTTGTCAATGAAAATCTCATGAGTAGGGCCTTCAGATAATTTGACCCATATTGTACGTATCTTTCATTGCTTAACATCATGTCTTAAGTTTCAGACATTTATTGAATAGCACAGCCTAGTAAATAAGGTGGCAATCACTTTCAGCAATCACTTCTGATTTAATGTCCTTCTGTTACAAAATACTGAAAATGAGAAAATAATGGCAAATAGTAAAATTATATTAATAACAATTATGTTTGGATACAGTTTACAAAGAATAGATGTAACTGAGTTATTTCCTTAAATAAAACTAATAGCTACTGCTCAGTAGAAAAGGACACCAAGGACACTTGCAAGAAAGAGAATTGGATCAATATTAACGTGATTTTCATTTCATGCTTCCCCAACTCCAGTAAGCTGACAATATACTCTGATTATGTGAACTGCCTGTGAGTAACACCGAAAAGGTTATTAGAGCAGGAGGTGGAAATGGAATGCACTTTTTATATTGACAGCTTTGCTAATAGAGTATAGTGACTTTCAAAGCCATGCAATGTGTTTTCACAATTTGATTTTCATAGTACTTCTCACCATTGAAATACTAAGTTCTAAATATTTGTTCATAAAGAAACTATACTTTATCTTTTTATAAAGAAATACCAATGTATTAAATTTTACAAGCAAGGAAGTTAGTTATTAAATAGTTCAGTAGGAAAATATCATTTAATTAAAAAAAAACCCTATCATGTAACACTATTTGAAATGTGATTATAGATGACACAAGTGCAAAATAACATAATCATCTTTTTCATAGGGTATTAAAATGATGTTTAAATAGAATATGATGAAGCTTGCTTTAAGATTACATGTAAATGTTAAGATGAGATTCTTCCATAAGAGTTCTTAATTATAACAAGAAAAACAATATCAGAGTTCGGCATCTATCCTGATTTTTGACAGCTAGGCCTAATATATGTTTTCCGTATATGCCCTACTGCATCCTCTGTTACCTGAGGACTTTGGTCTCCTCTGTAGCTTCATTCAAAGAAATGGAAAGGGGAACCAGAGGGTTGCTAGGTTAAACCAAGCACTCAAAATTGGGCCTGGGAACATACTTGTATACAATGCAGTTGTTGAAGCAAAGCCTGCATGTGCTTCCATTTCCCCAAAGAAGACAGGCCACAGCATTTTGCATGGGGTGAAGTTTTCAAAATTAATTCAAGGGCAGCCCAGTGCTAGATGTGTGGTGATAACTCCAGCAAGTGGATGTAATTGACATAAATCTGTTTTAAGAGACCACAGCAACCTGTTTATCAAAATGCAATGCAGAACCCATGGCCAGTTACAGATCTTTATGGGCCCTGGGCAAAAGACTATAACCAGGTCCCCTTTTCCCTTTGGTACAGGCCTTTCTCCTCTAGCCACACCATTTCTAATCGGCTCCTCCCCTTTGGCTCTACCTTTTCTTCTTTAACCACTCCCTTTTCCATTTCAATTTGCTTACATCGGTAAAGAGAAAACATACAAAATTTTGCTTTCTTGATTACTTTTATTACCTTGTATGAAACCATATAACTTAGAAGTAACATTGGTGTAACAAATATATTTCTTTTTCTATAACAAAATTCCTCTAAACATGAATTGCATATGATGTTTGCAAACGAAAACTAACTAACTGAAAGACAAATCCTCTGAGTGTCCAGGTAATGGTACATGTAGAGATGTGAAGGCCTGGAAATTTTCTAGAAAGTTACTTCTCTATGTGCATGCAGAGAAGTAGAAGTTTTTTATACTCCACTCTCCTCTACCCTAAGGAGTCTCAAAGCAGTTTACAATCACCTTCCCTTCCTCTCCCCACAACAGGTACCTTGTGAGGTATGTGAGGCTGAGAGAGTTCTGAGAGTTTTGTGACTGGCCTGAGGTCACCCAGCAGGATTCATGTGAAGGACTGGGGAATCAAATCTGGTTCTCTAGATTAGAGTCCTCCACTTTTAAGTACTATACCACACTGGCTCTCAAGTGTAATCAAAACACTTTTCAGCTTGTTTTTTCAACAGAAAAATGGGGAATCACAGTATCAAAGACTAGTTATTATGCTTCATCATGTGATCTGTTAAGTACGAGACTCAACACAGCTTGTGAACAGTGAATCAGCTTTATCAGCGAAGTCAGAAGAAATCAGCTAACAACCAATCACTATTTACAAATAAGGTCCAATCAGAGTGCTTCCCTCCAGAACATTGCGCAGCTCTGATTGGTGTATTTACAATCCTGTTTCAGAATTCAAGCTAATGCAGAACTTAATACATAACAGATCAATTGACAGGACTGCTAAAGCACTCAGTTGATCTTGGGACATTTGTGCCCTAAGATAGTTTCGACTTGCTATCCTTTCAGCTGATGCAATTGAAACAGGAATTGTCAGCAACAACTGCAAAGCCATGACTGTATTTGGGGATGCAGGGCTCAGTGAACAAGATATGATATAGTGCAAAGTCTCTGCAAGGGATCATTCCACAAAGAAGGTTAAGCGATAATCTGTTTTCTGTTTAAAACCAGATATCCCCATCCTATATTTACACATGATGAGAAGACTCTTGTAATGCATGAAGATTCCCTCCCCCTGTATTATTTTTCCCCCTTCCACTTTCCTGGGCTGCAGTATGGCAAATGGGAATCCCCCCCCCCCACATCAATGTATCACCATAAAAATGTCTCTTCCTCTGAGCATGAAATGAGGCTGTAATCACAGAACTCACAGAAGAGGTTGCATTGTCTTGAATGGATGGCCCCTTTTTATTCACAATACCATCTTCCATTGAACTCACACCCCCATCCTTGCACTGGTTTGGCTCCATGTAACTTGCTATAGAAGGACTTAAAGATCATTACAGGCATGCAGGCTGGAACACACTAGGGCTGCCAACCTCCTGAAAGTAAACATGGTCCTTTTGTGGAAAGATAAGAATTGCTGTTTATCACATCTCCATGTTTATAATTGGAAAAGTATCCTTTGGAATTCTACATATTGAATTAATTTCTTGGTGGCACAGAGCACTTTAAGGATTGGTGAATTTGAATTACTATTGAACTTTGGTTGAACTGGGACTGAACTGACTGTTGTACCTTATTAAGAGTCTCTCCACTGAACTTACTAGGAGTGTTTATTTTGAACTGAATTTAGGGTCTATGCGATATTGATTGATGTTAATATAGTTGTCAATATTTCATAGTTATTGTTTCACAGTTGTTTCTTAATTTTGGTTCAACCTCCAGGTGGGGCCTGGAGATCTCCTAGAATTACAACTGATCTCCAGACTACAGAAATGAGTTCTCCTAGAGACAATGGCTACTTCAGAGGATAGGCTTTGTGTCATTATATCCAACTAACATTTTCTCACCCACCTTCTCCAGGCTCCATCCCCTAAATCTCCAGGAATTTCCCAACATGGAGTTGGAAACCCTAGCAAACATGGAGTTGGAAACCCTAGCAAGCATGTGCATACACATGCTTCTTTTGCAGCTACAGCTGGCTTGATATGCAGGAGAAGGGTGGCTATTTTGCTTAACACAGGTGGGAAAGGAAGTGGGGGAGGGCTCCCTCTACAGATACAGACAGTGATTCCCCACCCACTGGCTGAGCCCAGCTAAAAGAGAAGGCAAATTTGTGGCCAGCATCAATTCATCAACACCATTTTATGGTGATTTAAAAATGTTGCGATGCCGGGCGGGGTTTCGGCGAGCTGATGATGGCTGTGTCTCCTGGAATCTCCCAGGGAGGTGGTTCGCAAACCAGCAGTTAGAGAGGGGGTGCGAATGTCCGGGGGCCCCGGCGACCTTTGTGAAGGGTCTCCAGTCATGGAGCGCTGAGGGTTGCCTCTTTCCCGGCACGCTGTCGGGAAATTGAGGCGTCCCTTTGCTCTGACAGTCTCTCTGCTGTGTTCCGGCAAGGACTAAGCTACGCACACCCCATCAAGCGAGTGGAGGTCGAGCGGCAAATAAGCATATCTGTCAGTGAGATCTACTTGACCTACATATGAAGAGTGAGTAAAGCTGAAATGAAACAACAAAGCGAAAGCCCCCCGGGGAAAAGTGAGGGGGGAGAGGGGACTCTCCTCCACTAAGAACTGTTCAGGGGTCAGATGGGGCTGCAGCTCTCCGGAGCCCCGCTCCGGAAGTGACCAGCCCAGGGGGCGGGGCAGTCACATGACCAAGCCCTGCCCCCTGCTCCCAGAAGGCCTCAGTCAGTGCCACGAGGATGCCGAAGAGAAGGTAAATTGTGCCTACCTCCTCCTCTGCTTCTCCGGGCCCTGCTGAGGTCCTGGGAGGCCTGGCCACCCCTCCCCATGCTTCCCGGGGCCGCGGTGCTCCATGGCGCCCCAGGAGGCCCGGCAAGGGATGCTCTGTATTCTTGGTGCTTGGAGGGGGAAACAGTAGGAGGGCTTCTGGTGTCCTGGCCCCACTGCTAGACCTCCTGATGGCCCCTGGTATTTTTGGCCCCTGTGTAACAGAGTGTTGGACTGGAGGGGCCATTGGCCTGATCCAGCATTGGCTTCTCTTATGTTCTTATGTCTGGGGCAAGGGATGCTCTGTATTCTTGGTGCTTGGGGGGACAGTGGGAGGGCTTGTAGTGTTCTGGCCCCACTGCTGGACCTCCTGAAGGCACCTGGTATTGTTGGCTGATGTGTGACACAGTGTATTTATCTTTTGTATATGGTTTCCCATTTGTGCTTACCTTACAATAGTAGGCTGATGCAGTGCTAGGGGCAGGCCTTCTGTGCTGCTGCTAGTCCACCAGTGGCTCTTAGCCACAAGTTTTTGTCTTAATTCAGGAAAGATGCCTCCAGAGCAAACTAATTTATGCAGTAGCCAAATGGCTCACTCATAGCTTTAATGCCAGTCGCTCACAAAGGAGCATCCTGGGATGTGATATCAGAGTCATGTGACAAGAAGAGGGGGAGCTGGACCATAACCAACAAACCAAAAGGGCCAAGGACAAGAAACAAAAAACAGTCATCAAGAGGTTCCGGTGATGTCAGGGGGTGTGGCCTTATGGCACACTTCTGGTGATGTCAGGGGCTGTGGCCTTATGACACACTTCCGGCGATGTCAGGGGTTGTGGCATATGCTAATGAGTTATGCTAATGAGCTCTGGCAGCTCTTTTTTTACAAAAGACCCCTGGAACTGTTTATAAGCATTACAGAGCTAGAAGAAAGGGGGGGCATGTTTAAAAGCGGCAATGGACTATATGGAGAGATTCCAGGAGGCAGTTAAGCGTTGAAGCAAGTTTTCGGAACTTTGGCAAACTTTGTAAAAGTAAACATTCTTAAAAATGGCGATGGACAATGTAGTAAGAGCAACAGGCAATATCCAAGCTTTCTCCAGGAAGTGGAAGAGCTGCTGGTTAACCATTTGACCGGAAATAATCATAGATTCTTGCAAACTGTGTCTTAAGCCTTTGTTCTCTGTTGGTATAAACAAGGTACTATGCAAGAACTGTGCTACATGTCAGCTGTTGCTTTTAAAAGGATGGTGTTAATATTGGAGAAGTGTCTAACCAATGATCGTAGGGGTTTCCAGGATCGAAGAGGAGAGTCAAATGGGCATTTGCAATTCGAAGGGCCTGTATGCAGACCATAAGGGAGGCTTAAAGCGAAGTAGTATCCTCCATGGTTATATCCTGATTAAGTCTCCTGAGCAATAAGGTAACAAGACTCTCTTCAAGTCGGGCAGTGAAAAGCAAATTGGAACGACCCCTCTAATTGAAGGCAAGAATTTAAGCAGAACAGTCCTGGAAAAAGGAGAAGGGACTTTGTTTTGAGATGGCCAGTTCCTGATACAGCAAGATGGTGCCACAGGGAAGAAGAAAAAGGAATACAGCAATGGAATAGAAAATGAGATTGTGTAATATCTACTGAGGGAGACTTATTGTTAATTTGCTTTTAATGGTGGAGGGAAAAATAATGGTCAAATGAGATGCCATTGCTTTCTGTAATTTGTGTAAGTTAAATAGCGATTCTCCTGGACTACTCTTCATACAGTCAGATTTGTTGGGATGTTTTTACAAGCTATGATGATGATTGATCACTCTCAATGTTAAAGAAAGCTTTTTATTATTGTTAAGCAATTTTTTTTACAAGCTGTATATGACCTCCAACCCTGGGTTTTTAGTGGGTTTTCTTTTCTTTCTCCTATAGTGTGTAGATTCCCTCCCTAATTTCGTTGTAGTTTTTAGTAAATGCAAATTAAAAATCCCCTACGGGATCCACTGTGAGTTTGTGGTGCACAGCTCCTTCCCCCCAGCATTTTCAAAGGTCAAAACAGATGCATGGGCACCCACACATGCTGTAAAATGGTCACAAGTCCACTTGCAAAAGGCAAAATACAGAGGCTGCTGCTGCTGCCCACCATCTCTATTTCAAATCACCACTGAACCCACTCTCTACCCCCCACAAAAACAAAGCCACAAAAAAGCTCCCACTTTATGTGCAGATGAGAGGAAATCTGGTTTAGAGACAACTGGCAATAGCTAGTGGGCTAAAGCGCAGAAAAGGACTGTCACCTGCTCCAGAGCACACAGGAGCAATTGCTTCATGAAGAAAGTAAACTGCAAAGGGAAAGCCAAGGAGGCTGGGAGACACGGTCTAATTGGTGACGCTGGGAAGGGAGGCAGGAGAAGGGAGCAAGACTCACAGCCTTAATGGCAGAAGCTGCAATTGGGAGTGCAAGTCTCATTGGTCGGCAACTGACCAAGTAAGCCCTTTTTTGATGCTGGGTATTGGTAACAATTCTCCCAGCAGCCGTCAGAGGGGTGGGTCCTATCACTCTACTGAGCAAAGTTTGAAGCCTTTCTCCAGCCTAAGGAGCCACGTTCTTTGGGAGGAAACATCACAAGTTGGAGGAAGGTTCCTTGGAGGATGGTTGGATCCACCCAGCAAATCCATCCAAGGCACAAGAATATCCCAGCACCATTACTTCTCTGTAATATGGATTCAGTTTCAATCTCATCCTTTCAGTCACAATTTCTAAATATCCTCATAATGAAAAGCACAAACTTCAAGCAAAGATTTACAGGTTGTTCACAGCAAAGAGAATAAGATGTGCATTTATCATACAAAAAGATGATCATACACCAGAGATTTTAAATATCTTACAGCAGCACATATTTAGGTTTAAAATAAAAACTCGGTCAATAATTGGATTAAATGGAACAAAAAATGAAAATGGGAGAGATAATGCTGTTTAAGTAAAGCAGAATGGTTTACATGCCTGTCTTGCATTGCTTCCTCTGAGATCATCACATTTATACTGAAGACCAGGCAAGAGTTATTTGATGACATCTGGAAGCCCTTTACCACTGAATACACATTTTTAAAGAGCTTGTCACTGTAATATCTAATTCAGTATCTACATAATCTCTGTTCATGAAACAGATGTCACTCCTTCAAACTTACAAAAATATATTGTCATCTTGTGCTTACATAGATGTTAAATGAACAAAGAATGTTAAATGAACAAAGAATGAGCTTCATGATCTTTTCCTTTGCACATGTGCTACAATGCAGTATAAAAATGGAACTTGAAACTAATTATTTCTTCGGACAAAAAAGGCATTATTAACTAGTGAAAAACCTAAGTACAGATGGGAATGCTTAGGTACATATTACTAAAATACTCAGTTTTATTCATCTTAATGTTCATGTGTAAACATTCCCATTTTTTCCATTCCAAATTACAAGAATGTAAAAGTGTGAGCACCAAAAAGTTTGCATTGGGAATCCTTGTGTGCAAAAGAATTAACAAAAGAGAACATATTATTTCTAAAGATGCTGAGAACTTAGATAACATGTTTGACAGGTGGACATGCAGTTTTTGATAGTTGCAATCACTTGTGAGCTGAGTTTTAGATCTCCTTGCCTCACAGCCATCTGACTCAAGCAGCATGCCAAGCAGCTTTGCAGTGGTACAATAGTTGTGGTGGTGGAGTTTCATTTCTTTCTGCCTTGGTACCACTTTTGTGCCTACCAGGTAGGTGAAATAAATTTCCTACCAGGGTCATGGAGAGTTGGGTCAGGTAATTAAATGAGACCGATGAGGTGAAAAACTATTATTGCCATGGGGATGTATGAAAACACACTTGTACATACTGCTGCAGATCCTCAGTTCGGAAGCCATTAATATTGATCAGACAGATACAAACATCAAATGGTAACAGTTTATTTATATATAACTGTTTATGTTCAGTCTTCATTGATACAACTGTGTGTGGAACACAGCGATTCAGTGTCAATAGGTATATATGTCAGGGTTAATGTACACTGTCTAGGAGTAGAAAGTAACTCGTTAAAGAGGCTCAAACTTCTCACAAGCAGCCCAACCTGCCTACCTAACAATTATCTCCTTGCTTACAATGGGACAGCAAGTGTGACGGATTTCACAGAAAAGCAGGCTTTTTAAAATGCTACTTATATCAGAGAGTCAGGGAGTTCAAGAATTAATCTTCCCCAGAGAGAAGAGCTTATGCGATTGGCTGCTCTACTCGCTCTCTGATTGGCCAACATCAGCTGAGAGAGGAAATAAAACAGCTGATCTGGAGGGAAAAGAGGTCTTTCGCTGTTTGGTATTTCGACTTTTGAGACACTTGTGGTCTTGGTCTGAAAACTAACATCTGAATCAGTAGCTAGAGGGTTTGGCTTCTGAGGGAAGAGACATCTGGGAGTCAGTGTTTTCTGACAGGCAATAGTCAGAAAAGTACTTCTATAGAAAGAAGAGAAACCCCATTGTCTTAAATATATTAAAACTGCTGTGAGGGAGAATTTAGATTCTCAGTCAGGAAAGCTACAGAACAGCCTTATGCAGACAAGGGATACTGGAGAAGGATTTGGCAGAAGGTCTGAGTAGTCAGAGAGAACTCTCATGCAAGCCAAATAGGAAAAGGAGTTATTGCTTCTTAGGGACAAGGAGAATAACTTCCTGCCAGTGAAAAGGGTTGGTCTATGATAAAGGGGAGAAGCTTCGACACCTCAGGAGTTAGTGAAAAGCTGTAATATCTACAGCAAAACCAGAACTCTGAAGAAAGAAATCTAGAAACTTTAAGCAAACACTGTCCTCCAGAAGAAACATTAATAAGAACTGTGTTAGTGCTGAAATATACTAAATAAAGTACCTCTCAAAGAAAGAATGAGAGAACCTTGAAACAAAACTACAAATATACTCTCTTGAATGTTCTAAGAATTCAGCTCTGTATATATTAGAAAGTTTTTTTACCTCAGCAATCTCAAAACCTTAACTATTCCTAATATACATATATTTCCTGCCTGTTTAATAAAAATTTTATTCTGTTTTTGAAAGTTAATTTTCCTTCAGTGACATTTCACAAGGGTTTATAAAACAGGGCAGCTCCGGTATTTCCTTCAAGATCCAATACTGGGTCTAAAGCCTAAACCAATATCTTAACAAGGGGGGGGCAGTTCCAAGTTTATATCAATAGAGAAGATATACATGCCATACTACTGTAAGGTGACTCAGACACTGAGGGGAACTGAAGTTTTGGCAGGAAATATCTGCCAGACAGTTGGGGAGATACAGGGGTCCATCATAGCAGGACATGAATTGAACCTGCAGGTGCCTGAGCATCCTTCTATTTTGGATGCTGACAGAGCTAGAATTATGAGTAAGCTAAACTACAGATTGTTGTTGTTGTTGTCAGGCATTCAGTCATAAGGGCCATACAATATGAAAGCCCTCTAGGTAAGAAAAAAAATATGACATCTAGCTTAAGCCAGCAGTCACTGCTCACCATGAATTATTTTTTATCATATAGGGCCTCTTAAATTAACAGAACTTAAAGCCTCGTCATTTATTTATTTAAAAAATTGTGCTGCCTCTCTAGGAATTTACCCAAGGAAACTTACAAAATAAAAACAATAAAAGCAAATAATTTAAAATGAATTAAATCAATCAATAAATTTGTTTATTATTTACTTATTTAATTCATTTGTACCCTGCCTTTCTCCCCAATGGGGACCCAAAGTGGTTTACAGTGTTTTCCTTTCCTCCATTTGGTCCTCACAACAACCCTGTGAGGTAGGCTAGGTTGAGAGTGTGAGTGGCCCAAGGTCATTCAGAAAATTTCCGTGGCATGAGTGAGGATTCAGATCTGGGTCTCCCAGATACTACTCCAGCACTCTTAACCACTACATCACACTGGCTCTCAGACAAATAAAATGATCTTGTCATAATCTGGTCCTGTCCGTTAGGTGGTGCGGATTTATGGCATTTAACAACTGAGGCACTACATTTGCGGGCCAAATGAACAAGGATTAAACTTAAAGCTGGTAATTATCTCTCTCCAATAAATCCATGTAACAAAACAAAATACTCCTTCCTATGCTCCAGGGTTCAGACTTTGTGCACAAATGAGCTATCTTGGCTCCATTCAATTGTTTGCTCCTATATGAATCTCCTTGTTATAGTAGATGTTCTGGAGAGTTGTATGTGTAACAGCTTTGCAGTTTAAGTTGTAAGGTTCAAGAGTGTTCCTGGCATAGCAACACAGTATAACTGTGACGGGCCTCTCCTGTGGGCTTGGGGGAAACCCACCAGTGGCCGTGGCGCCTGGTTTCTCTGTGGGGTAGACGATGCTGGGAGTCGGAGGTGGCTCACCAAAAGGAGCTGCAGAAGGACCTCAGAATGGCAGGGGACGGGGTTAATGACATCCCTCAAGTCCCTCTGCCCCGTGCCCCGGATACTGCTCCCTTTTCTCTCTCTAGCCGTCACCTTCGCAGTTTCGCTCCCTCGTATGCTGTTCCTCCCTGGTCTCTCCGAAGAGCTCCTCTTTTATTTCCCTCCTCCACTCCTAGCGCCGCCCCTCTCCCCCGTCTCCCTTCCTCCCGGCCTGGCCCCGCCCCCGTTTATATATACAGATGCTACCCAGGCGTCCTGGGTGTGGTCGCAGGTGAGCTGGCGGCGGTCCTGTCAGCCCTGGAGCCGCGCTGCTGGCACAGCTGCCTGGGTGTCCCGCCTCGCTTAGCCTCAGCTCTCCCTCGGTGGGGCCGGAGCCCCAGTTCCTGGGGTGGGTGTGACATGGCGCTCGCTGTGAGGGTCTTGCTCTGCTGGTGTTGCGACCTCTGTCCGAGCCGCTGGGCGTCGAATCACTAGGCCGCGTCTCCTTTGGGGGCTGCGGTGCCATCGCTTCTCTATTCCTCTGCTGCTGTCGGGGTGAGTCGGGGCATGGGTGCGTCTCCGGCGGTGGGGGGTCCCATCCTCGGACCAGGGAACTGGGACAATAACTGGCCAGGGTCATTTATTTATTTATTTTCCCCTGCCCTACCTCCAAGAAGCTCAGGGCATCTAACATGATCTCATCACAAGGTCACTTAGTGAGCCACCTGACAGAGTGGGAATCTGAACATCTGTCTCCCTAGTCTTAGTCTGACACTCTAACCACTACCACATACTGTCTATGCACTCGTATTCCGTTGTGACCGCCAGGGGTCATTTCGTAGCAAAAGAGGTGCAGGAGCTCATTACCATAACTTATTAGCACAACATATTTGCATATGCCACACCCCCTGACATCACCGGAAGTGTGTCAGAAGGCAATACCCACAGCTCAGGCTCCACTGAACTGTTTTGGATTGCTAGCTATTGGGGAGGGGGAATGCACAGATCTCACAGAGGAGGGAGAGCTTGTACTTGAAGGCGGGCCAGGGGGGGCTCTGCAACTTACCTGGCTGCTTCTTGCTCCTCATGGCCCGACTGAGGGCTGCTGGGAGCAGGGGGTGGGGCTTGTTGCATGTGCCCGCCCCCTGGGCTCCTTACTGCCGGAGCTCTGCTCCTGTGCGCTCCCACAGGAAATGACCCTTGGTGACCGCTGAGATCATCATACAATGCTTGAACAAGCTACAGAGAAGTTTGTGGTAGCTACCCCTCCCATATGAGACGCCTTGCACTAGAGTTTTTTTTTGCTGAAGTACAGCAAAAATATGCAGCCACTTGTAACTCCAGTTCAGCCTTATGGATAACTGCACAGAAATGCAGTGCTCCATATATTAAACTATATAAACACCTCCTTTTATGGATCAGAATGACTATTTGCTCTATACATTAAATGCCTTATTTTAAATAGCACAATCAAAATATTTTTTATGCTTTGTAGCATACAGGCCGTCAAGTCTTCTGAATAACCTTCACAATCATTTTTGTACTTCATATCATTAGCTAGCATCTGACACACCCTCTTGGAAACAAGTGCAAAAGTCACAGATATATCCCCACTTTCCAAGACTTTCCTGTTCCTTGATGATGGTGAACATCATATTGTAACTGTATACGTGTATTCACTATCAATACTGATTTAAGTCTATATAGAGTGCTCTTTTCTGCATCAAGGTCATAGCTTGATGGCTGCACAAGCTTAGATAAATCAGGTGTTAAGCAGGCACATCTCCAAGGAACCTAGAAATTCTCTCATCTGCAGACCTCAGCATATCTTATTATTTATTGCCAAAGAAATGACTGATTAATTTTGTCATCTTTGCTCTGTGTTTTTTGCTCGGCTGAAGCTGCCTGCCCTCGTCTGCAATGCCTGATCAGACCTATTTAAGCTGATGCCTTTGATCGTAGACACAGAGGAGCTTGCTGACTTAGGCTTTGCCTAAACATTCCTTTGCTAAAATGTTTATGCACAGACACCCTAAATGATAACTGACAGTCAATGCAGATAACAAAAACTGCTAAGGCATTTCCCACTATTATATGGATATGTAGAGTAGTATTTATGATACTAAAACTGGAGATAAGATTTTCAAAGCCTTTACAGCCTTTCACTTTCTCCACCATTTTTCACTTCGAAGATATTTCAGATCAATGAATCAGTGACTATAACTAAAAGACCCTTTCAAACAAAAGTCACCAGATTATTCACAAGTAATTTTTATTCTTAAAATTAAGAATAATTTTGTTATTTTGCTAGTTGGATATTTTAAAAAAAATCAAAACAACATTGATGAAAAATCCCTAATGAAAGTTAAGCCCTATGGGGGGGGGGGGGAATCTGTGCCTCCAGCTCTTTATTAATCACATTCCAGCACCAGAGGCTGAAAATACATCAAACTGCACCAAATCCTTTTTACATGACAACCTCATAAATTATGCAACTCATTAGTATCACCAAGAGGCATAAAAATAACATTGGTGTTAAGGATGTTTTCTTATGGAGTAGGGTCAACTAAAAAGTTTTAATATTAAAATCCATAAGCACAAGCCTTGAAAAAAGTACATCAAGGTAAAATTTGTGGGGTTTAATCTCAGCACAAGCTGTTTTAAATTCCTTCAGAATGTTGACATTAATTTTGATACCAAATGCTTTCGTACTGTAAAATGAAAACTTCATTCTACTGTGATTTCAAATATAACCAATAATAAGACATTCTACAATCCCCCCCACAGGCATCCATTACACGTTTCTTTTGTACAATCATCAAATCATAAAAGTTTCCTTATTATGCTAGAGGATGGCCGTCTTGCATTTTCAATTATTTTTTAATTCCACAATTTCCCAGTTCAGGACTCCCCTCTCTGTTTTAGGACACCTGGTACTCACTAAGCACACTGTGGTACGTAACTGCATAGCTTTGTCTTCCCTAACATCCCTACTACTTCTGCCCTTGCTCAGAGGCTGACTACAAGCTCCTTAGGAGCAAGAATATGCCGATGCTGCCGTTCTGTAAAGAGAGCAATCACTTCAAGCAGTGCAGACAAATATCATCATAAAATAATAAAAATCCTTAAAAAACGTAAATTTCTTTAATAATTCATCAGTATCAAAGCAAAAGCTTCACTGGTATTCACAGGTTCTACCTAAAGACGTCTAGTGAAGTAAATGAAATGAGTTGTAACATAGGATACTGAAAAATCTGCAAAGGACCACTAATCTCATGGAGTGCTGTTTCAAAACACAGGTGGGAAAATGTGCATTACTTTATAAATAGTACATTGTAGAGAAAAAATATTACAACTCACATCAGTGCCATCATATATATTAGAGGTATTTAACTGGCAGATACAGGATAAACTTAGCCTTACTTTCTAGGGATCCTGAACAATTCTATTTTTCCATCCTGGCCTGTCTCTGCCATTTTCTTCTTCCTAGGACTAGAAAATGGTCTCTTCTTCAGCAGTCATACTTCTCATCACCAGTGCAATTGGTCCAAATAAACCAAACTGCATATGGAGTTATTTGTAGTCTATCCATTCTATTCCACTTCTTCCAGAATAACACCTCCCAAGTCCTCCATATTCTCCCTTGCTATGCTCACCATTGTTGATGTATTGCCTAACAGGAAGCTCCCTTTATAGTAACCTTCACAGAAAATTCTCTTTGGGATGCTGCAGCCACAAAAGATTCTCACCTCTTCCATTGCTGAGTGGATTTCCACTGTACTCACAATCTTTATTTAATTTGAATACAGTGTCCACAACCCTTGTTTTTATACAATGCAGTAGCTCTGGGGAAGTTTTGGATCTCTAACCCTAAGTACACCGCAAGAGCGGTGCCCAGCTATTTATGACTACAATGCAAGGACAAGAAAGCGCTGACATACAAGAAGGAAATAAAAATATTGGATGATTCCCATAAGTATAATACAAACAACTCCCCCCTTTAGACAGTGAGCATACATAAGTACTGACCGTATTCCACAGCAGTTTTGAGCAAGGCATCTGAGTGGGTGGAGCCAAAAGCATTGCGAACAAACCGCCTCCGTCGGCGCAGATCATCTTCCCAATAATCTAACCGCCAGAAATCATGTAGTTGGCTAAGGAAAAAATCCCACAAAGATTAGTGTCTCTCAAACTGGCACATGGAGTCATTGGCTGCATTCAGAACCATCACAAACCATGGCTCATCATTACAGAAAGTCCACAAGCTTGCATGCTCCCACTTTCTCCGCTCATATGGAACTGAAAACTTCCACTTTACCAACAAGCCGCAATTTACAATTTTGTCCCGTGTTTGTTGGGAACATGGAAATCTTCCATTTCTGACTCATACATGGGAGGTGAGGGAAGGAAAGCACACAAGATCAAGCAATTTAACCCTCATTCTTGTAATAGCAACCCATGGTTTATTGTTATATCTGAATGCAGCTTGTGTCTTTCATTACAGAGTGATTCTATAAGACATTTGTTTGTTTGAGTTAATATAAGGAAAACAGAACAAACATTTATACTATGAAAATGTGTGCCATTCTCATACTTCCTTAGTTGCAGTCAAGCATTTAAAGATTCAGCCTCCATGTCTCAAAATGCTCTCTTTACCACTAAACATTAATCAGAGAGAGCCCATTAACAAACGCAGCATCAAATTACAAGTATTAATGACACAGCTTGCTTTCTTTTACAGTGTTTTTAAAAAGGATTGTAAATCATAGAATGGACCTAAGAGCAAATAGTTTGCAATTTAATGACTATGGTCCCTTAGCAGACTAAACTTAGAAGTATAAAATATTGCCCACTTGAATTTTGTGGAACTATGATTAAAATAATGTGCTGAAATATTCATTGAAATAATTCCCCATTGCTCCCAGCAACCTGAGAAAATTGCAATTTTATTCATTATTAATAACACTGAATTAGAGCTGCAAAAAATTCCACCATGTGGTAATTGTCTAGGTAAATTATTATTCCAACACCGACAGAGCCTTTGGATGATTTTATAGCTCCTAGCTAAAACAAGCCATTAACAACCATGGCCATCTGCATGTTTCATGCCTTTTCTGCATTCAGAACCA
This sequence comes from Gekko japonicus, assembly GCF_001447785.1. NCBI lineage: Eukaryota > Metazoa > Chordata > Lepidosauria > Squamata > Gekkonidae > Gekko > Gekko japonicus. The sequence continues at coordinate 327,726 of NW_015161964.1, forward strand.
ATATTAAAGTTTCACAGAATGATTCAGGTCATTGTTAATCCATACCCTACTGAAAATGCAAATGTGTGCATTCATTTGACATTAAATTGAATTTTGTTACTAAATGTGGGTTTATTGAGAATCTCAGTACTAAAAACAATACTGCCACCACCACCAATGATGATGGATAATCTGGAAAAGATTGTGCTTTATAACCCTGCCCTAGTACGTCAGAGTTCCAAGGAGAAAAAAAAGCTTTCTAGGATATAGTATGGTACATAACACACTTGCTGATTTAGTGGGGTTTGATCAGCACTGCAACACTTCTTGGCAGTACTAGACCTTCAAAAACTACCATCTAGAGAAAAACATGAGAAGGGCAGGGACGATGACTGATGCACTGAAGAGGCACTTTGTTGGTTTCCCAAGTACTGGATTCAGGAATGAGCCACCTAGGAATTTATTTCATTCTCTTCTTCCAGGCAGAACTAGATGTTATTTTGGCAAAAATATGGTTCCAAGTCCATGTTTGGTGAGATAATCGGAACATGGGGTGTCAGGGGAAGATTATTTGCAGGACGGGAATGGTATGTGGGAGAGATGCTTAATCTTCCCCATGTACAACAAATCTCCCCCAGGCCGTTTTCTTTCCTATCCTGTCTCATTTCTTGTTTTAGAGCCTAGATTGGAGGGGGGATTATTGATGGGAGTAATATAACAGAAAATCAGTGGTGGGCAAAGCACCCCTCGCATTTGTAATTCTCCACTAAAAGTGCAACTTTCTCCTATCATTACAAGAGAAATAAAGAGTTGGAAAATCCACGTCACAATTTTGTATAGCCCCTAAACCCCCACCCCTGGACGAGTAGCCATTTGAGGGTCAGAGGTAAGGATAGTTTAGAAGTGTCTTTTCAAACACTTTCGACATGCTTCCATCCCAGCAGCTGAGTGGCAGGATAGCAGCAGACTGCTCTGTTCTTAAAGATAATTGGGTTTAATCCAAGGAGACTTTCCTGATGGGTGAGATAGATTGTGCCCAGCAAGCCACTTTTTAAAATGGAGGTGTGGAAGACATGATCATACTTCTCCCAGCTGCCCTTTCTGTTTCCACTCACCTAGTCCCCTTCCAATCACCATGCACATAGGATTCAATAATTTCTGACAGATTAACTTCCATCTAAATATACCTGTACAGTGTTTTGTACTTCTGTGTTAAGTAGGGCCTGCTTTAAATTACAGCACTTACAGGATTCTATGATTATCAATTACCTTTACACTTGTGAATAAATAATGAAACACAAACAAAAATTCAACAACAAAAATCAAGGCAATACATATCATTAATGGCATTTTTTACCCCTCTAGACAATATAAAAGTACTTTGGCTTGGAAACATGACAGATTCTGGGACTGGTGTTGCACCTTTGTTGAACGGGACTGCACTTCCCCAAGTTTGCAGCACGGGAGTGTTTGCAACATGGGGCTGCTCATGGATGGTAGCTGTGGCCAGGATACCTTTAGATACCTTCTGCTGATTTACCAGCTGAAACCCTTTCTTGGCAGGAGAGATTTGGCTATGAGTACGGACGCTGAGACTAGACTACTGGACTACTCAATGCATAAGGACATTGAGACTGGACTACTGTAACACAATCTATGTAGGGCTTCCTTTGAAGAGTGGTCAGAAATTGCAGCTGGTCCAAAATGCAGCTGCCAGAATGCTGGTAGGAATAAACTGCCAGGAGCATATTACCCCCCTTTTGTGCAATCTACACTGGTTGCCAATTAGTTTCAGGCTCAATTCAAGATGCAGGTTACATTCTTGAAGCCCTACATAGTTGAGGACACCACATCTCAGGGATCATCTTCTCACATAAGACTTGTACGAGCATTAACACCATTACCAGAACCTCATATCTGCATGCCCCCAATTATTTGAAATACAGCAGGTGGCTGCAACAGAAAGGGCCGTTTCTAAAGCATCACCTTAGCTCCAGAATTCATTCTAGAAGCATTTTTTTTAAAGTTAGTTCTAAAAGAAGGACTGCTAACCTATATTCATAATTATAGACACCACTGGCAGGGAAAGATAAGGTGCTGCTAGGGCTGCCAGCCTCAAGGTGGGTCTGTAGTTTGCCTACTATCACAACTGACCTCCATACTACAGAGATCAGTTCCCCTGAAGGAGATGGCAGTTTCACAGGGCAAAGAAACTGAAATCGTTGAGTTGGTTGTCCTCTGGTATACCATGGGAGAAACTGATTATTGCCTATACAGCCACAGGCTGGGTAGGATTGAGAGAGGCCTGGGACTATTGTTGGCTGGTGTCCTCCTATAGGTCCTATGCAGTGGATTTTTATCCTTATTACTGGGGGGGGGGTAACCTTGAAGGAGAGCCAGCATGGTGTAGTGGTTAGAGAGCTGGCCTAGGATCTGGGACGCACAGTTCAAATCCCCACTCTGCTGTGGAAGCTTACTGGCTGACCTTGGGCCAGTCACACACACTCAGTCCAACCTACCTCACAGGGTTGTTGTGAGGATAAAACAGATGAGAACAGTATAAGCCACTTTGGGTCCCTAGCTGGGGAGAAAGGCAGTGGTATAACTGAAATTCTGATTCTTAAAAATTGATCTCAATTCAAGGTGCTGGCCATCATACAGAAAGCCTTTCAGGGCCTTGGACTCAAATATGCTGGACCACCTCTCCTCCACCATGACAACTTTCCTCATTTGAGCAGTGCCTTCTGCAGATGTCACCCTGCATATGGGCCAAGTCAATAATGGCCCATACATTAGTGTTCTGTGTAGTGGCCCCTACTTTGTGCAATGCCCTGAGGAGGTCAGGAAGGCGGCCATACTTCTAGCATTCCACAAACTATGTAAAACAGAATTGTTCAGGAAGACATTTTTATAAAGGTGATAGGGCTGTATTGTAATGGAATGGTTCTCAAGATGTTTCAATGAAAGGAATGGGTCTGTGGACTTTACTACTGTGTATGGCATGTAATCTGTTGTTGTATGCATTACCTTGCTTGTTCTCAGTGCATTGTATTTCTGCTTATGTAATATCATTTACTGATTGATTCACATGTCATGTTTAATACTTAGGTTTTGTTTAGTTTTCTGCTTTGTTTGAGAATTCTGCAATCCCAGTCCTATTACATTGCTTATTAGGTGTTTAATCCAGTTGATTCACATAATCTGCCTTAAATCTCAGTGAGAAAGGCTGACCATAAATAAAATAAATAGGTTGAGTAGAACATAATTGGATAGCAGGCAGTTATAATGGCACAAATATTTAGACCCAAAAGGGTTAGTATGATATTTAGAACACATGCACAAGCCTACATATTGGGACAAAAAGGCAGGAGAAGTAATAAAAGTCAGAAAATGTAAATTTAAAATTTGAACTGTGGCAGTACTAATAGACCTCAGAGAAAGAGAAGGAGTTGGAGGGATTGACCTTTGACCCGGATATGACATCCCAGAACATGGCACTACATACCCAATGAGCTCCCTCCTCAGACTCAACCTCTAGGCACCTTCCCCAAATCTCCAGAAATTTTCCACATCAGACTTGGCCCTATGTATGAATGTTCCTTAATTTGCTAAGGCTGCTCTAATGATTCCCCACCCCTAGCCTCCAACTTCTCTGTCATTCAATTTTTTCTTTTAAGCATAAACTTCCTTTTAACTTCAATGAGACATGTTTCTTTTGGGGACTGAAGGTAGCCTGCTAGTGTTTATCTTCACTTTTTCAGAAACAGCTTAGAACAACAGAGTCCCCAGCCAATTGCCTTCTATTTCTGGGAAACTTTGATGTGGAGAAAGGAGAAAATTGTTAATATATGCCCTAGTTTAAAGTTTCTGCAAACCTATGAAATCCGAGCTTCCAAACACCACAGGAACCATGTGTCTGAGAGCTTGGAACAAAGGATTATATAAACCAGTGTTGCCTGTCTTTGGAGTAACAAATATGCAATATAGTGCAGAAGACCCTTACAGAAGAGGGATTTATTTGGTGTATTGGTCACCCAGTACACAAGAGCATGCAGCTGGATAGCAGCAGCTTCTATTACTCTACTAAATATCTGCCTAATTCTTCACAGCTTTGTCTGAGATTAGGTATAATGAAACAAAAACTCTTCACAGTTTTTTCTTGTTCTGTATATTCTGAACCAGTGCCAGGATGCAGTTTTGGAGTGGACCTGTACTGGGATTTAACTGTTCTGGATGGTTGCCAGACCACAGCTGGCAATTCCAGGAGGAATCAGGGGGGGCAGGGCCCAGTGTGCTTATGCTACTTCATGCCAGAGCATCCCCTATGTCACTCTCAGGTTTTTTTTACCAAAAGTAATGAAAGTGTGCTGGTGCAATACCTGTGTGCCTTCCTTTCTCCCTCCAATTCCTCCAGACAGGTGCCAGGCAGATAGTGACAGGGAGGCCTCCTGGCATCCCTAGGCTGCACTCCCCTTGAAGGAACAGGTCCATAGTCTTGGATTATTCTTGGATCCTGGCCTACTGCTGGATAAGCGGGGGGCAGCTGTGGCCAGTGGTGCCATTTACCAACATCAACTGGTTAGCCAGCTGCAGCCTTTCCTGGGCAGGAAAGATCTGACCACTGTGGTGCATGCCCTAGTTATATCTAGATTAGATTACTGCTATGTGCTCTGAGCTGTTTGGAAGGGCGGGATATAAATCCAAAATAAAAAAAATAAAAAAATAAAAATAAAAATAGAGCCACCCTTGAAAATTACTCAGAAACGTCAACTGGTGCAGAATGTTGCAACCAGGATGTTGACTGGACTGGGTCATAAATATCATATCACTCTAGTCTTAGCCCATCTACACTAGCCCCCAGTTGGTTTCCAGGTGTTGATGTTGACATTTAAAGCCCTACATGGTTTGAGACCTACACACTTGAAAGAGAGCTTACTCACTTATGAACCTACCCAACCACTGTGGTCATCTTCCAAAGCCTGCTTCAAGTGCCCTTGCCTTCTGAGACTGTGGGTGGCAACCTAGGAGAGGGCCTTATCAGTTATGGCATCAAAACTCTGGAGGTATCTCTCCAGGGAGACTTGGCTCTCTTGCTATTTTCAACCAATGGGTGAACTCTTCTTTGTTTCACTGGGTGTTGTCGCAATGATCCCTCTTCCAGCCCAACATTTTAATTGTTGTTTTTAAAGTTTCCGTATGTTTAGTTGAGCTCTCATTTTAATTGTTTTAATGATGTGTTTTATTGGTTTCAATGGTTTTTAAGATGTGATTGTATTATGCATATTTTTAAATTTGTTAACTGCTTTGGTGGCCTTTATGAAAGCAGAAAGGAGGGATATACATTTTGTAGAATAAATAGATAAAATGCTTAGTGAGGGGAAGTAATATAAAAGTGAACATTCAAAAGATAAACTTTTCTTTAGCATCTGATCCTTCCTGCCATACTTTCTACTGCCAGTTAAATTTGAGTTAGCCTTGCCCTTATACTGTTACGGAGGCTTCTGGTCACTCTAACTTTTACCAGTTTTATATCATACAGCTTTGGGAAATGGAAAGTGGGATTTTTGTAGGATATTTCACATATGGTGATATGCGTAGGCAGGTTCTGCATGTAGCAGGCTACAATATATAACTTTTTTATATGAATTAGAAACTATGGAAGTAAATGTATATATTCAAGTAGTCCTGCTCACAGAATCTGTTCACCTCCTTTTCACAGTAGATGCTCTGCACAAGCATAGTCATTTATGAGCATAGGTAGTCCACATTAAATGTTACACAATATCATCTAGACCAGGGGTGGCCAAACTCGCTACGTTAGAGCCAAGCCACATACAATAAACCTCAGATGCTGGAGAGCCGCAAGACATGAACAAATATTTCACACATGTTTTTATTTTTAAAAATATGCAAATTTGCTTTTTATTAACATTAAATGAAACTGCCAAAAATAAAAAGGGGTGAAAACAGATATTGATAATGATATTTATTTGTCCAATGATATTTATTTGGTTGCTAATGATATCTGTCTAAGAGAGAGAGAAAAAGAGAGAGGTGGAAAGAAAGAGAGAAACAAAGAAAGCAAATAGATGGGAGGGAAGGAGAAAAAATATGCCTCCCCATTGCTTCACCAGCTGCCCTTTCACAATACGTGTGAAAGAGCCACAAGTGGCTCCCGATCTGCAGTTTGGCCACCCCTGGCCTATACCAATGCATTCTCCTGCTGTATTAAAGCCTACGCTTAGATCATGTCACTATCTTCAGTCTGATGTGGAAAACGGTGTGAGTGAAATCTGTCGAAAATAAATTTTTATAATTATATAAATGAACAAATTCCAGAATCTTCCCCCATCTCTCCTGTGCTCCCCAGGATCTGTGTAACAGACATGTGTTACACACACACACACACACACACACACACACACACACACACACACTAAGAGAGACTTGCTCCTTAGGAGAGGTCGGCATATTGCTGTCACTGGCTAGTACAAGTAAAGCATTAGCCAATGAAAAATTATATGCTCCCAAGAAGGTCCCTTCAATCTTAAAATATGTTGAAGAAAGGAAATTTTAAAGAAGGAAATCACTCTCATCACAATTTGATTTAAAAAAAAATAAAAACCTATAAATCGTAATGACTTCCTTTGAAAGAAAACCAAATTAGTAATGTGAAACATGTCCTAGTCCTTCATTGCTCATTACATTCACATAGTAGCCTGTGAACAATCAGATCAGGAAACCTGTTGCTGGCAGAAAGTTAAGAGGTGCTGAAATGAAAATGGAGAACTGAGCAGCCTCTCTTAGAAAATGCCTATCTGGTTTTCCTTTTTTCCTTGTGAAACTGAATTAGATATGTCTTGTATTTTTCTCAGACTTGCTTTACAAAAAAGCTAAAACTGTGCTTAGATAAAATATATGGAAATTACATCTCAAAAAGAACTACATCCAAAAGCAAGTGAGATATCAGGTAAGTCTAAAAGCATACAGTACCCAGATGTTTTCAAGGAAGGTGCAAGAAACTTTGTAGTTGACATTTATGGAATAAATGTCACACCAGGGATAGACTGCACTTAACCTCCATCAGTTAGCAGTTGTCTTATGCATTGAAGCATGAGGGTTTAATATTCCTTAAGAAAAGTTATCCATTCTTATCAATGCAAAACTCATTCATATAGTGATTCTTTCCATTCTCTTTGCTTTAATGATATGCTAGGATGTTATGCAATGAATTTATTTTCTGAACATTTTAAAACGCAATGACTCCCTTTGGTACAACTCCTCTTCACAAACTGAAGGAGGAACAAATATTCATTTGTGTGCATGTCTATCTGAATAATCTCAGTGCGCAGATTTTCCAAGCATCTAATAATTTTCAATAATTTTAATAACTTTCTTCTGAATTTCAAGTTTTTGTGTGTTTATATAATGGACAAAACTGAATTATTGGTAAAGAATTTTTAAAAATCACCTTCTTAACTCTTTCTGCAAGTTATATATTTTGTCCACTGCTGCAGAACAAGCAGAAATATCACTTCAAAAGAAAGGTATATTCTGAACCCCGTAATTCATAGTATAAATGGGAATATTTGTAGCATCTGTTGTGTATGATCAGATATTTTCATAGGCATCTACATGCCATACAGATGGAGTATCATTACTTAGTTTTTAAAACATCTTTTAAACACCTACATGAAGCTACTGAGCGAGGTCACCCAGAGATTGGGGCTGACACATCTGCTCTATGTTGTGTTTCCAGCAGATCCCAAGGAGGCTGTGGAAACTGTGAACAAGTGCCTAGATGCAGTTTTGGGATGGATAAGGGCTAACAAGCCGAAACTTAATCCCAACAAAACAGAGCTGCTACTAGCAGGGAGGACTTCCCAGGAACCGAGATGTCTCCTGTTCTAGATGAGTTGCACTTCTCCTCCTAAAGGAGCAGGTTCGTAGCTTGGGAATGCTGCTGGACCCAAGGCAGCCTGGTGTAGTGGTTAAATTGTCAGACTAGGATCTGGGAAATCCAGGTTTGAATCTCACCTGTGCCATGGAAACTTGCTGGGTGACCTTGGGCCAGTCACACACGCTCAGCCTAACCTACCCCACAGGTTTGTTGTGAGGATAACATGGAAGACAGAAGAACTGAGTGAGCTGCTTTGAATTCCCATTGGGGTGAAAGGTGGGATAGAAAGTAAGTAAATAAATAAAATATTAGATAAATAGATGGCAGCCTTTCCTCCCAGCTGAGATGGAGGAGGGGTGGCAGCTTTCCCATCTATTACTACATATGCTCCCCTGTCTCAGCTATCTAATATGGCTTCAGGGGGGTCCTGCATACCAACCTTACTGGGGACTGGGAGGTATGATGGTGGAAGGGGGAAAGTTACAGAAGGTTTCAGAGATACAGTTATGCTTGGAATTCTAACCTCCGTCCCATCCCTAGACATGATGGTGTACACAGTTCTGGAGTATCTCCCACTTTGTCACTAATGTTATGCAATGCCAGATCAATAAAGTATAAGATTGCCACTATCCATGATGTTATATTGGATGGCAGCTTTGATCTGGCTTGTCTGACCGAGACCTGGTTGGGGGAGGATGGTTCAGTTTTTCTGTCTCAGCTAACCTATCCAGGGAATGCAGTTCTTCATCAGTCACAAACTGGGAGACGAGGAGGTGGTGCTGCAGTTCTCATTTGAGATTGTTTCTCCTTTTGGAGTACAAGAGATTGCTGGCACTGAGTTCATTTGCCTGGTGTGGGAAACCAGGGAGCGTTTGGCTATCTTGCTGGTGTATCATCCGCCCAGCGCACCAGCAGATACCCTGCTGAGGCTGACTGAGGTGATCTCAGAGTGGGCACTGCATTTCTCTCAGCTGATAGCACCTGGGGATCTCAATGTCCACACTGATAACGCTGTATTGGGTTTGGCCTCAGAATTCACATCTGCCATGGCAGCATTGGGATTCTCCCAGTTTGTTTCGGTTCCCACACACAAAGCAGGCCATACACTGGATTTGATTTTCTGTGCAGGGATTGATATGGCAACCATGGTTCATGGAGAACTGGTGCCATGGATGGATCATTACCTCCTTAAGGCCAAGTTGAGAATTGTGACTCCCCTCTGCTTGAAGGGCTTTTTTATGCCCAACTGCAGAGACGTATGGATCCAACGGGTTTCCAGAATGCTCTGTGGGTTCTAGGTCCAGGCTCTGTTGGCAATTCCCTCTATGCTCCAGCTAAGGACTGGTTTGTCAGTCTTTGGACCATTGATGCCATTGTTCCCCGACACCCTCTACAACCTCCCTCTCTCTTAGCTCCATGGTATACCTTGGAGCGAAGAGAAATGAAAAGGTTGCTTAGATGGCTTGAGTGAATCTGGTGATAGACCCAGGACAAAGTGACAAGAACACAGCATAGAGCCCAATTTAGGGCCTATGAGATGGTGGTGAAGGCGGTGAAAAGATCTTCTTTCTCTGCCTCCATCATGTCTGCTAGAATATGTCCAGCACAATTATTTAGAACAGTTCGCTCCCTGATTTCACCTAATGTGAAACCCCAAAATGATAGCCTCTTAGCTATTTTGCAGATAAAATCTTGGAACTCTGCCAAGAGATTGCCACCTGTTTGTAATACAGGTAATGCACCAAGGGCTTCCGTAGCCTATATAGGTCACTCTTGGATGACTTCTGCCCGCTCTCCCTGATGGATATGAACAGGATACTGGTGGCTGTCAAACCAATGATGTGCCCCTTAAGATCCCTGGCTGGTTAAATCTTGCTGTGATGTGGTAGTGGGCCCCCTGAGATTGTGAATTTGTCTCTCTCTCAGGGCCACTTTCCTAGCTCTTTAAAGGAGACCCTGCCTAGTCTGACCTATTTTGAAGAAGCCTTCTCTGGATAACTGGATAACTGGATCACCTAGTCTAGAATTTGCCTTTTATGGGGAAGGCAATTGAGAGGGCAGTAGCTGAGCAGCTCCAGGAATTCCTGGATGAAACCTCAGCATTAGGTTCATTGCAGTCTGGCTTCAGACTGCACTTGTGGCACTGGTTGATGACTTTCAATAATGGACCGTGGTGGGTCAGCACTGCTAATTTTACTAGATCTTTTAGCAGCATTTGATATGGTTGACCACCTGATACTGATTAACCACCTCATCTCCCTGGGGACACAGGATACTGCACTTCAGTGGTTTTTCTTGTTTCTGTGGGGAGGTCTACAGAAGGCTGTTGTCGGCAGCAAGCGTTCACTTAGTATGCTACTTGTTTATGGTGTTCCTCAGGTGCAATCCTGTTGCTGATGCTATTCAACATCTATATGTACCCTCTGGCAGATCTCACTGAGGTTGTGGAGTGGGGTGCCATCAGTACACAGATGATTCCATCAGTAGTCTCAGGGTATGATTGGATACCTCGCTCTCATTTGATAATGTTGCTTCAGGCAGGTGCCAGCATTCATGACTTTACCTCTAGCAAATAACTTGAGTTGGTTATCAGAGGCAGGATGCCAGAGTTTAATAAACAAGGTCCGTAAATTACACAAGCATTATCTGAGCAGGCCAAGCTCAGTTTTCTGAAAAGCAGAACAGCTGCAGATCGGTGTACAAAGGAAACATGTTGAAGCCACACTGAAGAACTTCTATGCTCCAAGCCCTATGTCTTGCCTGCGAGAGCTGCTTCACGTCTTCTCTGGTGATTTTCCCCTTTCCTCTGCAACCGTCAGCTGATGTTGAGCTTGGAGGCAGGCCGACCTTCGTCTGGACTGTAAATCCACTCTACACCTGCATCAGCATTGCTCTTGTGGACCTGGGGATCCTGGAGGAGATAGAACAGCTGGCTAACCCTGAACTGTTAGCTCAGGGCTGGGGGATGAAACCTGCACCTCACTACCTCCTGGCTGTGTGTCCACAGCAGGCTGTGATATCTGTCTGGTTGGTCAGCTGGTAGGCATAGAATCCAGTTGTTCCTTATCAGAGGAATCAGAACTGTCTTCAGGGTCTGGCTGTTCCACAACAGAGAAACAGGTGTCCAACATTGCACAGACTCTTTTACCATCTACGGTGAGCCTACCAATTAGTGCTCTACCTGTCTTGTTCTGACCTTCCTACAGTGATCCATGCCAAGGTCACCTCTCACTTAGATTACTGTAATTTGCTCTATGAAGGGCTTCCCTTGAGGCTGCTTCAGAAGCTTCAGGTATTCAGAATGCAGCCGCCAGATTGTTGGCTGATGTAACCTGGGATGCACATATCTATTCTGTGCTGTGGCAGCTCCACTGGCTACCTATATATTTCCAGATCAAGCTCAATGTGCTGGAACTCAACTTTAAAGCCCTAAACAATCTGGGACTGTCATATCTGAGGGACTGGCTCTCTCACTACAATGCCCTTCGTACCCTGAACTCATCATTGCGCAACTTGTTGGTGGTGCCAGGCCCCTGAGAGGTCTGCTTAGCTACCATAAGGCCAAGGGCCTTTTCCGCCTTTGCCCCATCCTGGTGGAATGCCTTGCCAAATGAGGTTTGAGCCCTGTGGGACCCTCTGAAGTTCCGTAGGACTTGCAAGTCAGTCTTGTTCAGGGAGGCCTTCTGATCTGGTTGTGTTGATCCTCCTAGAACTTACTGATTTCTTTATATTTTATTGTTTATGAATGAACAGTATCTGATTTTATGATCTTATATATTATGTACTTTTATATCCAATTGTTGTTTTATCATTGTAATCCACCCTCAGCCTTGGGGAAAGGGCAGACTAGAAATCTAATAAACAAATAAATAATAAAGCAGTGACCAGGGGCAACTTTCATCTTTTACAGCAGATGAACAAGCCAGCGTCCTAGTTTTATTTTTCTCTAAACTTATGAAATCTGAGATTCCAAACACCACAGGAACCATGTGCATGAGACCTTGGAACAAAGGATTATATAAGTCAGTGGTGCTTGTCTTTGAGGTAACAAATATTAGTATGTAATATATTAGAGAAGACCATTACAGAATGGGGATTTATTTGATGTATTGGCCACCAAATACAGAAGACTAGGTAGCTGGATGGCAGTAATACTATTATACTACTAAATATCTGCCTAATTCTTCACAGTTTTGTCTGAGATCAGGCATGATGAAACAAATCAGCTATTCATAGTTTCTCTGGTTCTATATACTCTGAACCAGTGCCTTGAGTGGATATGTCTTTAGCTTTATGAGAACTGTAGCTTTATCTGAAAAAGACAGAAATGCTACTGGTAAGAGGAATGTCTGAATTAGGATTTAAGGTGTCATCCATTCTGGATGGGGGTGCATTCTGGACTCAGATCTTCTGTTGGATAAGCAGGTGGCAGATGTGGCCAGGAGTGCCTTTTACTAACTTCAACTGGTTAGCCAGCTGCAGCCCTTCCTGTGCAAAAATATATTTCCATGGTGGTGCATGCCATAGTAACTTCTAGATTAGATTACTGCAATGCACTCTATGTGGGGCAGTCCTTGAAGACTGTGTGGAAGCTACAGTTGGTACAGAGTGCTGAGATTAGAATGCTGACTAGAGTGGGCCATGTTATATGCTGATGATGCAGTGCTACCTACTCTCACATAAGTAGGATTGAAATGGTTAATATCTCACTTTCTAGATAATTGTGAATTAAACAAACTGACCTTGAATTTTGAGAAAACAAAAAAATCATGGCTTTTGAAAAAGCATGGAGACCTTTAAAATGGAACATAATAGGTAACTGGATTGAACAGGTCAAAAGCTTTAAATATTTAGGAGTTCTATATCACCATAGTGCCAGGTGGGTTACACATAAAAAGGAAATGATAAAATCTGTAAATAGTAGTGTTCCTGCGATTACTCGTGGTTTTTTTACACCAAGGGTAACCAATATACCCCTGCAACTATTAGAGTTTTTAATCATAAGATCCGTGCTAAACTGTTTTATGGAATCCCAATCTGGATCATGGTCCTTGATAAGGAAGTGGAAAGGATACAATCCACTTGGTCTTCCATCGTGTGTTACTTATGTGGCCATTTGCTTGGAAAGTAACTAAAGACTTCTAAAGATGAAAGCTTGGATTTTAACAATTAAATTCTGGCTACACCTCCATTTTAAGAACAACTATTATAATAGCCTTTTATTTCATATACTGACTGATTCCTACTCATCCATATGGCTAAATAATATAGAAAAGAAAATTAGTTCAATAGGGATTAGCCTTGATTATTTATTTCCTTGACAGAAATCTCAGCCTATGTCTTGATTAAACAAAGACTCCTAGATATTGAGATGCTTGATATAAGGAACCTGGCTAAAGGTAGTTGTTCACCCATGAGGTTGGGGATTTCTCCCCATGGTATTTTCTTGTTTAACTGTCCGAAATTATTGTAGAGCTTATATGTTAGCTCACTTTAATGTATTGCCTTCTGCAGTACTGTATGCAAGATTCAAAAAATCCCATACTCTAATAGGCTCTGTGCTTGTGGATTGCGTGAAGTAGAAAGCCCTGAACATGTTTACCTTAATATTCAGTCCTTACTTATTGAACCTTGGCTGCGAGATCAAGAAGGGCAACTGATGAAGGGAAAATTCTTTTTCTGTTATCCACTCAAAATCCAGTGATTATTGAAATTGTGCACAAATTTTTACATCTTGCATCTAAAAGGCAAGAAATGTATCTGAATGCTGTAGTTAATGAATGATGGTTGTTATTTGGGTGTGGCTATGCTAATAAAGGTAGTGAATGATCGATTGGCTAGAGTGGGTGATAGGGACCATATTACTCCATTACTTGTGACATCTACACTGGCTCCTAATCTGCTTCTGTGGTCATGATTCCTAAACTATGGAAGTCCCTCCCCCAGGGAGATTAGGCTGTGTCCCTCTATCATTGTCTTCTGCCAACAGGTGAAGACTTGTTTGTTTCATTTGGTGTTCCCTCACTAACTGTCCGTGTGTTTTTGTTTTTATTTATTTAATTTTAATTAATTATGTTTTAATTAATTTATTTGTATATAAAATTGTTTGTATTTTAAATGCTTTTTAATGTCTGAAATGTTTTAATGCTTTTGGTTTAATGTTTGCTGCCTTGGAGACCCTGAACTGGGTGAAAAGGCAGCATAGAAAAGTTCTAAATCAAATAAATACATTTAACATTTATAAGGAAAAAATGTTCTGCTAGTAGTTCTTCAATCACATAATCAGAACCTTTTGAAGTTTTTAAAATGTGTAAGACGCTAGGACAACCACTCTTATGTAACAAAGGCCTTTTGTTTACTTACTTAATTAATTATTTTACTGTTCACTTGCACTACTAGTTGGGAGATCACAGCCAAGTTCTGAATTCAAATGCCCTGATAAACTGTAGTTTGATTAAACTCTGATTTAGAGTGATATTTGAATCCTGGCTGCACCCACTAACATTGGTTAAGAGGAAAGGCACAAATCATGATGCTTAGCTAGTTACAAACCACCTTGTAAATCCTGGTCTGTATCAATAAACACAGCTTTGTGATTGGTAACACAGGCCCCAGGGCACAGAGATGCAGTACAGTTTCACACACACTAAATAATGCATTTTCAATTCACTTTCAATGCACTTTGCAAATGGATTTTACTGTGCGAAATGGCAAAATCCACTTGCAAATGGTCACTGAAGTGGATTGAATGCATTATTTAGCATATGTGAAAGCGCTGGTAGACTGGCAACCACTAGTTACAGTCGACTCTTAACTGGTGGCAGAAAACAGTGTTTCTCTAGAAGTCTCTGGTTAGTACCAGTCATCTGTTATTACAATTATGGTCAGTTCAATGAACTATGGTTTACACTAAATGTGATTAACCATGATGTTGATGAGATGCTGTAATGTCAGGCTCCTACAATTTGTTACAATTTTATTGTGGTTTTAAAATTATAGCAATTTAAATAGTATAACCTGTTCTGAAGATCCATTAACGGATGGGAAAGCAGGCCATAAACGTAAAAATAAAAACATTCATAATAATACTACCCTTCTCTTAATTCCTAGCATACATTTTACCTCATATGTTGTTCAAGGCACAGAATTATAAATAAATTAAATTTCTCTTTCTTGCTATTCTTTTATGAAGTTGTGTTTAATCATCTTAAGAGTCTGATACTGTCATAGCCCAGCTGGTCTCGCAGGCTCCAAGTCCAAGTCCAAGTCACACAGGCAGGAGCAGGTCAAAGGAATGTTCACAGCATAGTCAAAACAGTCCAAGGTCAGTTGTTACAGTCAGAAAGAGTCCAAAAGCAGAGTCAAACTGGTCCAAGAGTCACAGGAGTAGAGCAGAGTCAGGAGCTGTGGTCACAGGATTCACTGTGAGGTGACGTGTTGCCTCCGCAAGTTGGCAACAACTCACACCCAGCTTTATGTAGCTTTTCCCTAACTAGTCTTATCTGCAGCTGGCAAGTTAGCAGGGCTCCTGTAATGACTCATCTTGTTGCTGTCGACGAGCCATTAATCTTTTACTCTGTGTTCTTGCAATTGCCTTCTGATCTTAGCCCTTCTTCTTTCTATGAGGGGGGGAAAATCTGGGGGAGTCGTGAGTGCCTCTGGAGGTACTTGCTCCCCGACTTCAGCTGGCTCAGTATTATCTGACTGGAATTCCTGAGTGTCCTCTACTATGAAGTCATCTTTTGCCATGCTGGACTCAGGCTCAACTTCTGAGGAGTACTTACTCACACTGAGCTCCAGTTGCCAATCAGACTGGTCAGGCTGCAAGTCAGACTGGTCCTCACGCAGGCTGGGCTCAGGCAGCAAGTCAGAGGCTGGCTGCACCTCACACTGAGGCTGGTCCATGACAGATATTCTGATAACCAGTCAACCAACTTTCACCTGCAGGGGTGGATTGGCTGTTAAAGCCACTGGGAAGATGGCCTGGGGACCACCCACTGACTGGGACCACAATAACCTAGGGCTGCCACCCCCCTGGCAGAGCAAACACCAGCCCAAGGAGAAGGGTAGGTGCCACTAGGGATAGGATGAACCAGGCCAGCTGTGCCAGGGCAAGAGACAGGACACTTTCCCAGGGCGATCTCTCCAAAATCTGTCCCTGCTCATCTGTTCATACATGTAGTACATAAGAACATAAGAACATAAGAGATGCCAATGTTGGATCGGGCCAAAGGCCCATCCAGTCCAACACTCTGTATCACACAGTGGCCAGAAATACCAGTGCCATCAGGAGGTCCACCAGTGGGGCCAGGACATTAGAAGCCCTCCCACTGTTGACCCCCCCCCCAAGCACCAAGATGACAGAGCATCACTTGCCCCAGAGTCCCTATCTATACCTTGTGGCTAATAGCCACTGATGGACCTCTGCTCCATAGTACTCATTTAGCCACTGCAATCACAGGAAAATTACCTAACTACTAAATTCAATAAAGCATAAAGGTCAATTATTTTCAATGGAATTTGGATCAGAAAGATTGTAATTTACTGATTTTTTTAACCTAGCTCCTCTCTTCAAACCAGACCCTATAGTACCAGTCTGTCATAGTGATATTCTTCTATGACAAAAAGGAGCCAGGATTCTTTGGAATACAAAGTACCTAATACAAAATACCTAAAATAAACAACAAATATTTAGAGTTCAATATATCTGTAGAATTGTTGATTAATATACTACAGACAATTGATAACAAAAAGACAGTGCTTAAAAAGAGCAAATTGATGCCAGGAGGAAAGATGAAAATTTGTAGAAAGTACTAAACTGCTCTATACCTCAGTAGTTCTATCACAATTGTATCTTGTCCCTTCTTTAAAGACCTTAGGGTCCCCCCTCCTCCCATTTTATTTATTTAAAACATTTACATACCACCTCTTCAGAGACCTGCTCAAAGCAACTCACAAAATAAAACAAGATGTACCTATCAGAACATAAAACCAAACCATTAAAAATCCAGCCAATAAAAAGCCACATCATAAAAGCACATCATAAACATGGGGAATAAAACCTAAAATAAGTCCTCAGGATAGAAGCATATGGTAAAAAAGATAACCCCATAGTTATAAGTCCAAGTAAAAAAGAAATGTTCTTGGTCTAATGCCTACAAAGACTAGGGCAGCTACCAAACAAGCCTCATGGAGGATGGTGAGGTGATATCATTGAAAGAGCCCTTTCTCTCATCTTCCCCCACCTCATCTCTGCAAGTGGAGGCACAAGAAGCAGGACCTTTGAGGAAGATTTCAACTGGCAGGTGGAGAGTATGAGAGGAGACAGCCCTGGTATCCTCGTCCCAAAGTATTTAGGGACTAAAACATAAGAATCAGTACTTTGAATTTTGCCTAGAAACAAATGGGTAGCCAATGCAGATCTTTTCAGCACAGGGATGATTCAGTCCCTGTCTCCTGTCCCCAACAGAAGCCTGGCTGGTATATTTTGTATAGTGGTGTGTTTTTTTTAAGCCACCATATAGATACACAGAAACAATGTGAGCTTTTTTAGGCTAAAAGAAAGTAACTAGCCTAATGTCAAACAGTGAGCTTCATGGCCTAGAAATGATTTGAACCTAAGCTTTCCAGTAGTTAATAAATTGTAAAACAGAACTATATCTCAACAATTAAAATTTCAACATGTTAGTAATAACATTTAATAATACATGGTGTGATGCTATTTTGATAACTCTGGGGCTGGTAAAAAGTGTGCCACTGTGAAGAAATTTTTAACAGTTTACCCTGTAGGGGAATCTAACTACTAAAACCCCATTAACTGGCATAGAAATATTAAGGAAATTTGAAGAGGCAGGACTGTTCAAACTGCCACTGTTCTAAAGACAAGCACTGAACTTTGCCATTTGAAAAAGACCTAAACACAGAAATCTCTCTAGACAGATAAATCTCCTCTTAAACTGTGGCTGGAAAACACTGGAAAGGAGAATATTACAAACAGATGTACAGTGAAATCATTATGTTAAGGATCAGGATAGTTTGCATTAATGCTGAACTATGGAGTGGGTTTGAATAATTGATCCTAAATAAAAATCCACTGGAAGTCAACACATTCTCACATTCTTTTCATTGTATAACTGCACTGCAATTCTACAATGTTCTTTATTGAGACCATTTATATATAGCTTTTCCGATGCTTGATATAGCATGCAATCAGATACAATTCTACTTTTTTCATAGCAACCAAGTTAAAACATAATAGTGACTCAGCACTAGATAATCAACTTGGAATTAATCAGAGAACCACAACAAGAGGTGGGCAGGAATCAAAAGAACACTGAAACAGAAAGGTCTTTGCCTAGTGCCAATAATGATGGCACAAGGCTGAACTCTCAGGGGATTAGGGTTGCCAGTTGCCAGTTGGGGGCTGAGGATCACCCAGTCGGGATCCCCTCCCACCACTTCGGGGCTATCAGAAAGTGTGTGTGTGTGTGCTCCATTATACCCTATGGAGACAGGTCCACATAGGGTATAATGGAGAATTAATCAGTGGGTATCTGGGGCTCTAGGGGGGGCTATTTTTTGAGTTAGAGGCACCCAATTTTCAGCATGGCTGCTGGTGCCTCTCCTCAACCCCCTGCCCCAAGTTTCAAAAATATTGGACCAGGGTGTCCAATTCTGTGAGCCCCAAAGAAGGCACCCATCCTCCATTATTTCCAATGGAGGGAAAGCATTTAAAAGAAATGAGGTCGCTTTAAATGCAATGGCAGCTCACCAAAACTCGCTTCGGAGTTCCCTCTCCCGGAGCCTCCTGGCAAGTCCTCCACCCACTTGTCAACCTCACTGGGCAACCCTACAGGGAACACAATCAAAAAAATACTTTTCCCTGGCTACCAATTGGTCTGCCTCAAGTGGTGGGGGGATTCAGAGAAGGGCCTCTGAAGCAGATCTTGATGAACAAGCAAATTCATGGCAGTCTATTTAGCTTTATGAAAAAAGTGAATCTATACATCATCCAGTACAAATAGCAGAAGAGATGATAATAAGGGGGGGGGGGGGAGAGAACCCCTCTATGCTCCAGCAAAGTTTAGTAGGCTAATTTATTAAGCAACATTTTGTAATTTTAAGAACAGTACTGAAAAGACATTTTAAAGTCATGTAGTAGTATCTTTTCCAAAATATCTGCCTTTGTCTCATATCCACAACCAGAAATATGGCCTAATTTTCCAAAGAAAGTGACTGGACTCTTACATTTTATCAACTGCAGAATTTGTGAAGTTTACTTTTTCCTAATTTATTTCTGACATGCTGGTATATTTCTATTTTTTTATTTTTAAAATCAAATTTATACCCTGTCCTCCCAGCTGAGGCTGGCTCAGGGTGACTTACATAAAAGCACACAGATACAGTTAAAACAGTCCTAACACTTTCTAAAACCATCTGACATTATAAAGTGCTAGTACTCATTATTGTTGTTTAACAATGGCGATCACATTCGATAATGTGTTCTCACAGTCAGCTCACAGATCTTTCATTAGGCGGCTGGCACAGGCTGTTGTTGGAATTTCTGGGGGGCAGGGCTCTCTATCCTTCAACAGTTGGGGGCGGCTCCTTTATTGAAAGCCTGATGGAAGAGCTCCATTTTACAGGCCCTGTGGAACTGCATAAGGTCCCACAGGGTCCTGATCTCTTCTGGGAGCTCATTCCACCAGAACAGAGCAACCACCAAGAAAGCCCTGGCCCTGGTTATAGTCAGCCTGGCCTCCTTAAGATCCAGGAGGGCAGTTGATTTTGGGACACTGATCTCAGTGCTATCTGGGGAACATGTGGGGAAAGGCTGTCCCTCAGGTATGTAGGCCCCTGACCATAAAGGGCTTTAAAGGTAAGAATCAGCACCCTGAAGCAAATCCGGTATGCTATCAGCAGCCAGTGCAGTGCTTTCAGCACAGGCTGGATATGCTCCCGCATAGGGAGACCCATCAAAAGCCTGGCCACAGCATTTTGCACCAGCTGTAGCTTCTGGATTTGCGACAAGGGCAGCCCCATGTAAAGACCATTACAGTAGTCCAATCTCGAGGTGACTATCATGTGGATCACTGTTGCCAAATTGTTGCATTCAAGTAACCATCCTGTTCACAACAGGACTCAATAATGTTATTTCTTTTTGTACTAATACTACAGTCACATCACAAACTGAACTGCCTGAATTCCTTCCTAGCTTTCCTTCTTTCTACCTCTTTACCTAGTCTACCTGACCCCCTTCAACTTCCTTATCTAAGAATTCTCTCTCCTAAACCCATTTACCTTCTCTTCACTTTGGACCTACTCATTCCTACAGCCATGTTTCCATATATGTTTTCTGGGGAATAATCATCCAACCAAACAAGTATGAATTGAAGGAGATGACTGTATACATTCAACCAAACAGGTACAGATTGAAGGAGATGATTGCATTCATATCCTCCACCAGACATAATAAGCAACTATGGTTGTTCATAAATTTGCTGCTTGCCTTCTTTCTTGCTTCCTCCAATGCCATCTTGAGCTCCAGAGTTTTGTTGGACTGCTAGAAAAGTCTCACTATGTATACAGCCTACTTGATAATAGTGGTCTGCAATAAGGTGGAGCAGAAGGAACCCAGAAGAAGTAAAGAATCTACCTCTTTGCTCTTGGCTAATGTCAGTCTCTCCCCCCATTATTTAGCTAGTTGTTTCATCAATTGTTAAACTCCAAAATAAAGTAAAATTTTACAGCCCTTATCTGCCTTTTAAACTTCCTCTCTGGAGAGGCTGAAGTGTCACAGTCCCTCCTGGTGAGTCATCAGGGGAGGATCCCGAAAAAGCAAGTTCTCTCAGAGAGAAATGTCCTTAGAAAGCACCAGAACAGTGAGTTTTCTTGCTGGTCTCAGCTTCCTTCTCTGTATGCAGAAGGTTAAAGGGGGCAGTGCTATTGAACAACTCTGGATTTCTGCAGTCAGAAATCATGACAACCTCAGTTAGTAGAAACCATTGCATCCATCAACAAATCACAATTCATGGTCATGAGGCACTCAGGTTAACATATTAAGCTGGGATTTAATTATAACGCAGTTTATATAATGTGGATTGTCATTACATATGAATGTAGCCCATTGGTCTGCAGGTAGCCGTTTTCACAAAGGCACTCAATCCTGCACAGTCTTCACATGAGATCATATGAAACTCCCATATCTAAGTCGGACCATAGGTCTATCACGGTCAGTATTGTCTTCTCTAGCCTGAAGTGGCTCTTCAGTCTCTTCATTTTGAAATACTTTCTTGTGAACTGAAAATTATTTTTAAAATCAACAGTTCTGTAAATACCAGGAATGGTTTGTATCCTACCATCCTACTCAGCTAATGTGGAGGCTTCTTCTGGCAGGGCAGAATCCTATATTAGTCTATATGTCATTCCTATTCTACCTAAGTTGGTTTTAAAAATCACAGAGTTGGAAGGGACCTCCAGGGCCATCTAGTCCAACCCTCTGCACAATGCAGAAAATTCACAAATACCTCCCCCCACACCCCCAGTGACTGCTGTTTCATGCCCAGAAGCTGACAAAAAACCTCCAACCAAACTGGCCTGGAGAAAAATTGCTTCCTGACCCCAACGTGGTGATAAGCATTTCCCTGGGTGTGTAAGAAAGGGCCACAAGAAGAAAGGTTAAGTCCCACAGCTTCTTACCCAGAGCTTTGCCAAAAAAGGGGGAATCAGATTTCACTGAATTATAAATTTAAGAAATTCAGAGGTTAAAGGGTATGGAAAGTTTATGTAGAAACTACTACATAGGGCAACATATAACTTTACAAAATCTTCTGATTCCTGCTCTCTAAAGGTGTAAGACACTTCTCACAATCCCAAAGAACAATTCTTACAAACTCTGTTCCATTTGTTCTTGGACTTATTCTTGGCATAAAGCCATTTATTCATAAGTTATCCTGCAAAGCTAGAACAGTGAAAAAATGTGTGTTTGCAGATTTACACATGAACCTAAAAACAAACAGGCAGGCCTACTGTCTCAAAACATCCTAAAACTGTGATTTAAAGTTAAAATCTACAACACTTGGAGCTCAAGCTCAAAGCAGTGTGTGTCAAATATACCGTAGGTATCTGTTTGATATTTGTTAAGTTTCACAGCTTGTTCTGATGTGTGTGTATTTGAGCCCTTATTTGCTTTCATTTCAAAATTTTTATTACAGCTAGGAGCCTCAAAAACTGGACATCCAAGAGGACATCTTAGAGGACTTGTCTCTGTAATGAGCTTCCAAGAGATGTGCAATGCTGTTCTCTCTTGCTGAAATGTGAAAGCACCTATAAAGTCTGAATGTTAGAATTGGCATTTGGGGAAAACAAACTGTGTTGATCTCTCATTCTGCTGTTATTGTGTTGGAATACGATTTTTTTTTTTTGCTTCCATTATTTTTATGGTACTTTAATTACACTACCTTAAATTCTACTAAATTGTGTAAATAGTCATGCACCTTTTCAAATACTGTATTTAAATTATCATTAAGGATTTCAGTGGAAATTTTATCACATTATTGGCCCTAGATTAATGGAGCCAAAGATGAAATATGAATAATGACTGGAACTATTTTAAAAAAACAAACTTCTGGCAATACTTGTAGAAAAGTTCTGGGCAGCTGTGAAGGGTCTTGATAATTAATAATTTCACTGGTTGTTTTCAGTTAAGCTAGTTGGGAAAGGTTTCAAATTGGGAATTTGCTTCTCGCTATGCATTTATAAATTTCCTCTAACACAACTGAAAATAGTTATTTAAAAATGTACTAAGTAAAATGTACCAAGTAATACTAAGAGAAGATCTGCCATCATGTTGTATTTTTTTTAACCTGCCTTGTTTTCATCTTATAATTCTGTTTACTTAATATAGTTCAAAGACTTGATTATGCCTTAACTTCACTCCACTATTTTGATAGTGTGTAGGACCTGACTGCATATAATTTTCAAATGGCTGTAACATGAAGATTTTTTGCAAAGTTCTAATAATTAAAGTGTTGCATTTTCTGACAGCTCCATCTCTATTGTGACCTTAGTTCACTGCTTGCTCCCTCCTTTGGCCACAGCTGGCCTCTTGCTGTTCACAGCTGAAAAGTGAAATCAATGCTTGGTCTAACAAAATGCAGATGAAAGCCATTCTGATCACATATAGTCATTTCCCGTAATTTTATCAGCCCTCAGTTACTTAAATGATCTCTGGAAATCATTGTTTGTCCATCTGAATACAAAACTGTTCATGCATTAAGAAAAAATAGTACTTTCCCAAACTTAGTAGCAGTATGCACAGCTCATTTTCATAAATTTTTCTAGTATCTCCCGTCTTTTCAAAGCAAAGTTTACACTTTACAAAGTTACAGGGGCTATATATATATTGTATCTAGTTAGAAACTGGTGTCATTATCCATTTAATTCTTCCTACTTGAAACGGGGGGGGGGGCTCTTAATACGTCAATCCACATTTCCATTGATCTCAACCACTTATTTTTATTTAAGCAAGCTAAGTTGAAAAAGCTACATTGTAGTTATAGGTAGTGGTGTATGATGTAGTTTAATGCTTCAAAGGTCAGAGAACAACATCATGTTTGATGGAAAACAGTCTTTCCTCCTATTTTAAATGGTTCCTGCTTTGATTAGAGGCATTTATTATAATTATCAAGAGATTAGTCTGTTATAGAATCCAAGTAATGGGACCATTTAAAGGGAATATAATAGCAGTTTATTGAATTTTGTAAAGGAAAAGAGAACAGATAAAGTGTTTCAGCTTTACAAATGGATCAGCTGCTTGCTAAATATGCTTTTTTCCTTCAAATAATTTTATTTTCTTCTATGGCTCATAAATTGAAATGTGCTTATGTTTTTATATGGTTTAAAATCAGGACAAGGTTAGTCAAATACATAATTACCTCCTGCACAGTTCCATCAAAGGTAACAGTGTACAACTTTAAGAAAGGAAAGATTGTATTTTATTAACTGAAAACTGAAATAGAGCTTTAATTAATAGATTCATTATAGATTAATTAATAGATTAATTAAATAGATAATTAATATAGACCCAATGTGAAAATGCTCACCAAATTTTAAAAAGAATAATTTCATATCACCATTCATCTCTCCCTTATTATAATTGAATAGCAACGTTCTATATTGAACGTTCTAAATTTGGCCCCTTTAGTGTTTGGCCGGAAGAACTGTCAGTCAGAAGACGCTGCCTGGGTTGACTGGCTGCTTTGTGCAGCCCCGCCCAGCATTTCAAGGTCTTTTGCATATGGAAGCTGATTGGACTTCACTCCATTCCACACCTCAAACTCCCCCCCCCCGGCAAGGCAGTTGGAAT
>NW_015161964.1:352998-380537 GCF_001447785.1 Gekko japonicus
ATGACAGAGATCAGTTCCCCTGGAGAAAATGGCTGCTTTGGAGGGTAGACCCTATGACGTTATACCTGCTGAGTCCTTCCGCCCCCCCGCCCAATGCTGCCCTCTACAGAATTCACCCCCCAAATCTCCAGGTATTTCCCTCTTTAGAGCTGGCAACCCTACTTTCCCCTCAGTGCCTGTTGGTAGGCAGCTAAGCTTGGTCCTGTCACCTACTTTGGCCTTTGGGAGAAAACACATTGGGGCCAGTCCTGATAGGGTTGCCAACTCCAGATGGGAAATTCCTGGAGGTTTGAGGGATGGAGCCTGAAGAGGGTGAGTTTTGAGGAGGGGTGGGACCTCAGACAGGTACAATGCCATAGACTCC
This sequence comes from Gekko japonicus, assembly GCF_001447785.1. Classification (NCBI taxonomy): domain Eukaryota; kingdom Metazoa; phylum Chordata; class Lepidosauria; order Squamata; family Gekkonidae; genus Gekko; species Gekko japonicus. Next base: position 353,363 of record NW_015161964.1, read on the forward strand.
ACCCACCAAACCAATCAGTCCCTCATAGGGAACCATTGTTGCCAATCTCCAGGTGAGGGCTGGAGAGCACTCAGAATTACAACTGCTCTGCAGAAGGGAGGACAGAAGTCAGCTGAAGTCAAAGGGGCAGATAATGGTAGGTTGATGGTTAGCTGGGAAGGAGATGGGGTTGCCAACTCCACCCTCCAAACCAGCCATTTTGTCCTGGGTAACAATTGCTGCCAATCTCCAGGTGAGGGCTACAGATCACTCACAATTACAACTGCTCTTCAGGTAGCAGAGATCAGTTCCTCTGGAGAAAACAGTGGACTCTGTCATTATACCCTGCTGAGGTCACCACAGCAAATTGACACTGTTTTCCCAAAGCCAGAGCACTCCCCCAGAGCCTCTTTCTAGATCCCGTTGTACTGTTTTCACAACGGGCTTTACTGCTAGTTTTATATAAGCCTTTAGTTGTTATTAACAAACAAGTCATGCGTCCAACTCTTCCCTTAGGCTGTTTGATACAACTATAAGCACTGTTTTGTTCATAAGTTTTATCAAGATGCACACAGTTTTTCTGTACTCTTAATTTTTTTCCAGTTTATCTACTGAGAGTATCTCTCTGATAAGACTAATAAAAACAAATTGAGGAAGTGTCCTTACTCACTAACTGCAGACATATTTTATTTGTACAAGTACTGCTTGAGATAGATAAAAATTCATACTGTATTTTTTAAATTTGAAAAAAGGTTTTTCTAGCCCTAATAGATTGAATATTTAATATAAAGTCTTGGGCAAGACCAAAAGTCTATGCCTTTCTTCCATACTCTACAGCAGTAACCATGTTAGTTGCAGCCGAAAAGCTTTGTTGCCATGTTAGGTAAAGGTAAAGGTTTCCCTTGTTTGAAAGCCAGTCGAATCTGACTCTAGGGTTGCACTGCTCATCTCCGTTTCCAAGCCGAAGAGCCAGAGCTGTCCAAAGACATTTCCGTGGTCATGTGGCCGGCATGACTAAACGCTGAGGCACACGGAGCGCTGTTACCAGGGGTAATTTCATAGAAAAAGAGCTAGGGGAACTCATTAGCATAACTCATTAGCATATGCCACACCCCCTGACATCAGGGGCCCGGCGGTGGACCTGCAAGGCCAGCGGGAGTGTGAGGAAGCCCCGCCAAGGCCCTCCCTGGCCCCAGGCAGGCAGGGGTGGGGAGAGGCGGGGAGGAAGCAACTTACCCTCCCTCTTCTCCTACCTCCTCCTGGCTGAATGAGGGCTGGAAGCGGGGCGGCCGGAAGGAGGGGGTGGGGCTTCGTCATGTGCCCCGCCCCCTGCACCTCACCCGGGGGAACTGCGTTCCCCCGCGTTCCCCCCCGAAATGACCTCTGGCTGTTACCTTCCCACCAAAGTGGTACCTATTTATCTAATGGCAATTTCTCGCTTTCAAACTCCTAGGTTGCAGGAGCTGGAACCAGAGATGGGAGCTCACTCCATCATACGGCACTCAGGTCTCAAACTGCTGAACTACCGACCTTCCAGCCTGCAATTCTGCGTCTTAACCACTTAAGCCACCGCAGCTCCTTGTTGCCATGTTAGTTGTAGCCAAAGAACTCTTTATGTTATGTTACACATATTTTTCCTGTTATGATGAGTGCCTCCATGTTCTCAGTAGCAAGGTCATACCATTTCTTGGAAACGTGCCACTGCCACAAGTTTTTAAAACCTGGGATCCCCAACCCACTACAGCTATCAACTAGTATCTCTGTACTTCAGATCTGAAATGTACACTATTAACATTTAACCCATATTGCATGGCTCCTTGACATTGGTGTTGGTGTTCTCCATACCTGCTACATAAAATTACAGAAGAGCAAAGATCCAGTCACTGAATCTGAAGAAGTGGACTCCAGACCACAAAAAGCTTATGGTGGAATAAAAATGTGTTAGTCTTTAAGGTGCCATAGAATTCCTGTTTATTTTTTCCCAATAACTGTATCAGCTATAACATAAATGAATTAAGTTATTTGGCATAAGACTGAAGATGAATTTTTTGTAGTGTCATGTTGAGACAGGACCACTTTTTCTACAATTGCAAAATGTATTACAATTTAATGTACTCACATAATTGCATTTAAAAATGTAAGATACAAACTTGATGGACTGCTTTCAACAGTATCAAAGTGCCTAAGAAGAGTACAGAAACATAGTATTTATGTCAACGGGACCCAAAGGCTTAAATAAAATGAAAAGTGATTTATGGAAATGACTAAATCAGCTAAATTTAGACAGATTATAAGCTTCAAGACATGGGGTCATGATCATTGTCTATAAATAGCTCAGTAACAATATAAATGAACTGAATTATTCAGTCAGCTAATAGAGGAAAGAGCTCTAGCCCCAAGCTACGTTAAAGTTAGATGTTTGGAAAAATTAGCAGCAGGAGAAGCTGGCGGTATGATAGATGCTGTTCCTGCTATGAAATCAGGACTTGTATGTGGGTAGACTCATTGATTTCAAATTAGATGCATAAAATTGGGTTTGGAAAGCAGTCTAAAGCAATAGCAAGCATTAATAGGACTGCTATTCAGTAAGTCTGATGAAGTAATCATAGATGTCATAGTCAGTAGGTCAAACAAAATAAGGCATGAAGCCAAAGTCATTAATTGGAGTTATTTTCACAGGAAAATATTGTTCATGTGTTCACTGGGGGTATGACAACTGTAAACTCATGTGGTGCTTTTAATTGTTCTGTTTATTTGGGTTTTAGCCCATCTTATCCATGATGCTTTGGGGCTCATAAAAACTGATAGGATGATACAGGACAATTTTGGTGCTGAGGAAATTGTGCTAAAATACCCTACATCTGAATGTTTCTCTTCTATTTTAGAACATCAAACAACGAAGTAAAAATATTGCCTTAAAATGATGGCATCTTCCTGGCCCAGATGGATTGACAAGAGCAATAACAAACTCAAAATAAAGTACTTCACTTAAAAAATAATATTGTCCTGAAAAGTACACTAGGAATGCATTGGAGAAGACTCTGTTCTATTAAAAGAATCATTTGTTCAGTAAATAACAGCATTTGAAGTAGGACTGTGATATCCCCTTGATAGGGGGAAGAGGGGTGGGAAGATCAGTACAAGCAGTTCATTTCACCACGAAGTAATTATGCTGAGCCAGAATGTTACCATTTATCATGGCTGAAAGATGACACTCACTGTTAGCCAAGGGAAACTGCTACTGAAATGCTTCCATCCAGATCAATACACACCACATTTTTCTCCAGCAAGAAGTAATTATACAACAGAAAACTTCACAATCAATACCCTCTCTTACGTTAACTTATGGTTTGCAGTACAGGCATAAAGGTATAGTACTGTCAAATGTCATCAAGGACCATACTATTCCATTCAGTGTAAGTCTGTATTTCTTATACTCAAAGGGTTTATAGCCTATTTTAGAACATATAAATACTGGGGGACCTTCTAAGGATATGAACCATCTCCTCCATAAGGAAAGAAAGGAAAAGAGTATCATATAACTAACCTCTTAATACACAACTGTAATCGATAGTTAGAACAATGTGAATAATATGAATAATTTGCACAAGGAAATCAATCCATAAGGTTGTTAAACCAAATGTTTCCTTGGGAAAAAAGATGAGAATTTGGGGAATCTTTATGAAACAATAGAAATAAAAACAGCCCTGTCTGATATAGTAAATCTGCCTTAAAAAAAAAAGCTGGCAATAGTTATTCTCAATGCTACTCAAGCAGACTAATAAATTTGGTTTTTAAAATTTGGATGTTTAGATACATATCTAAATCTCCTTTTTAAAAAACAACTGGTTACAAAATGAAGAGCTTGGACTTCTAAACCTATCTAATATATAAGGAAAGGTTAAAGGCCATGAGAAAAATCACTACTTCACTGAAAAAATTTGACATCCAATTTTCAAGCTGATTTATCAGTAGAAAGCTAAAATTGATAGTTTGCCACCAGTAGGTAGCTGGCTGTCTAAGAAAGCTGTTACAAAGCCTTTAGTTTTGATTTAGCCACATAGATCAATACAAACCTATACTGTTTCAATTTTACAAATATTGATTTTCTGATATAACCTCAGTAAAAGAACATATATCATCAGCTTTACTGAAAATAATCTTGAAATTTATTTTACAAACTTTGTTCCATTCAACAAAAGGCACAGAAAGGTCTTGTGAAATTCAGTTTAGATGACAGAATGTAATCATTGGCCAAACAGTTCTCAATAAAATAGGACTGGTTCATTTATACTTTGAATATAGAAACTGCTAATGTTAAGCAAACTAAATAAACTTCACAATTTATTTTGTTAAACACTGAAGGTTCTTCAGCTTTAATTTAATAATTCAATATGTGGACAACCTACATTTTTATTATCTACTCCATCTAGGTACATTTTCCACTGTCACAAAATGAAGCCAGAAAAAATAATACTACCAACAACCATGGTAGAATAGTGACAAGGCAAAACTAAGATCTTATAACTACCCCTTCTATTTACCTACCCACCCACACTTCTTCAGTTTCTGATTAGGATCTTTGCATGTAAATGCTGCCACTGATTCTCTGTCTATGGTGGACTGCTTCTAGTTAAATATACACTTAGATATGCATTTGAGCATGTACTCTAGCACTGTACTCCTGGGAGCATTTGGATATGCACCTGATTATGTCCACAGTTCTTGATGTAACAAGTTATGGAAGTGTGGACCTTCTTAACCTTGGCTGGTTTATAGCTCACTTGTGTGCACTGCAATAGACCCTCACCATTCATGGACTGGTGACTTGTGATTTCACATATTCATGATATACAGCCTTGACTATGAGCTCTCCCCCCACCCACAGTTACAGTGCTGAAAAGCAAGTGACACAGAGCAAAAATGGAGGGGGAAAAGAAATTGGATGCCAGTTCACTTATTGGCATTATTGTATTGTTTCCAACCCGGTTTGACTCTGATCACACCATCATCGTAATCATTACATTAATGTATTTTGCAGGAAATGTGGTTATTTCCCGACTGAGAAGTAGCAGCCCTCCTGCTGATTTGCAGATTTCACTATTTTCAGAGATCCCAGAAATATCCCCGCCCCCACAAATGGAGAGGGTCTACCCTAACTCTCTGCCATTGATACATGTTGACAGTCGAATGGTACAGCCCTCAGTCCCTATTAATGGGGGGGGGGGGGTTCCCTAAGCAAAATCACATTTCTTGTCTCCAAACTAGTACCCATAAAGAGGCACAAAAATAGTGACATACAAGGGTAGTGAAACAATGGCACTTTCAAGTATGTACAGACAGGAGAAATATTAGGAATAAAAGACAATTGACTAATCTTCCTATGGAAAGGTAAGCACTATTTTTGTATTCCTGTATTAATGGCTATATGTGGCTATATGTTTCCAGAACCTATAATATGCATTGTGAAGTATGGCCAGCATATTTTGGTGTAAGCTTTCCCATATCAGAATAACTCAATATATCCTGAATTCACTTTTTCCTGGAAAAAAAGTTAATATGATACTTTAGGCATTCTATTCAACCAACCTATTCTATTAAACCACCAAAGAAAAGAAAGCCACCTTCTAACGGAAAGCATAGTGGCGGTTCTAATAAGCAAGCATACTTAACAACAAAAATCAGACGGCAGATTTATTCTGCTTAAGGGCTTAATATTTTACAGCACCAACATTAATGGAAAAGTTAATGTAGCATTGAAAACAGTGTGTAGCTCAGCTGCTGCCACAGAGCACTTGGATCATGGAAATAATGCATCATGGTTGAATTGTTGTTTCGTTAATCTTACAGAGTTTTAAAAGTTTTTTTTAAGAGTATGCAGGTGCAGAGACTGTTACTAATATCAGGGTTTGGGGGGGAACTAAAATTGCAGATGCATAATATTAAAACACCTTTAAAGGAAAAAGGGAAATTAATCAGATTGTGCTAAAATAATACATGATATAATTTATGAAACTGTTCTACTATACTTACAGCACACTGCCTGAGGGTGGCTTGACCTTTTACTGTCAACCTTTTCTGTTACATTACTTCTGTAATATCACAACTTGGATCAGATATTTTAACATGCTGAAGTTCTGGGCCACTAAAAGATGCTTCACACTACCTGCTGATTTCTACATGAAGGCTCATATCTGAGCAACACCAGCAGAACATTGTTGCATAAAATGCACCCTTTCTATCTCCCCCTTCCCACTGCAGTCTTTCTCAACTGTCATAATTGTGCCCTTATGGGTCACTGGACCAGAGGCACACCATTGAGTTGAAGTGGGGAGCTGTAACTGGAGTGGGACATTGGCAAAAATTGCCCTCACCATCTCCCGTGAGTGAATTACCTAGCACAAACTGATGTATAGTCCATTCCACCTACTTAATCTTCTTTCTGTTTAGGCTATGAGCTTTGGCAGTCTTTCATCCTTTTTATATACTTTGCAGAGTGCCAGAAGATATTTGAATCTTCCCACTCTTCAAACATGACTATTGGATGCTGGAATAGGAATACCTTGACACTTTGATTGTAGCACTGTCTGTCAGGATCATCATGAGGCCATAATGATCTACGCTGAATATGCACTAGGAACTAATCTGGCTGCTTTCCATTCTTGCTAGTTGATTGGGTATGCTGATTTCATAGGAGTCTACTATCTTTCTCCTGAACAGGATCCTGTTTCTGAGACTGGTACTGCATGCTAACTTGTGTCTACTGCTAATTGGTGTCTACTGGTGATCTGAATGTGCATTGGCACCATCAGTAGTATTCCTTTGGTCAGGTGACATGGTCCAGCAACCAGGCACTTCATATGCCATTAAAGGAACCTCTCACTTATTAAGTAGTCCATACAGGCTATCATTACGCCTAGCAGCTGGACTAACTGTTCCTAACCTTGAACTTAGCAGTCATGAGCCAAGAAGACAAAGCTATCATCGATTTATAAATGGTAAAACAGCAGGAAGCAAAGAACAGAAATACACAGAGTTCTCACAATGGAGCACTGAGGTCTCCTAGGAATTTGTATTCATATCTGTTTATTTTTTCATAAGTGTTCTAGAATCAGGGGTGAGAAGAAAAAGGGCCATGTTTGCAGATGACAACGAATTATTCAGGATGGAGTAAACGAGCTGACCATGAGCTGGTGAAGCTTTTTTGCTAGCTGCTCACTCCATTGGGCAGATCTTGAGACAGAATGTTGCAGAGGAAAAACTGCTGGGCCATGTGGCTTTTGGCTAACATGCGTCAAGGTACTTAATGAGATTATCTAAAGGAGTTAATCCTCTCTTTTTAGTTTTGACTAGCTCTTTCTTAGCGGGTGCTGCTTCTTTTTTGCCTTGGTTTATGACCAGGAGAAGGCCTCTCTGAACTAGGCTTACCAAATTCCGGCGGGGGAATTGTATTTCCTGGCAGAAGCCTCGCCGCGGGGACGGCTGCACGTGCTGCATCCGCCGTCGCCAGGATGTGACGCTCCACGTCGCTCTGGCAACAGGGCTGTTTGGAGTCCCGTTGCCAGAGCGACGCGGAGCGTCACATCCTGGTGCTGGCGGGTGCAGCGTGTGCAGCCGTCCCCGCGGCGAGGCTCCTGCCAGGAAATACAATTCCCCCGCCGGAATTTGGTAAGCTTACTCCGAACAGCTTCCTACCAATTGCCCCCCCCCCAAATTCACCATATATAGCTGATATATGTACCAGTGCTTGAGCCACAATATTTTGTACATAACTACTCCTATGATTATTGCCCTGACTAAAACTGGAAACAGCCAAAAAAATTCCTTTGTTTTTATGCATACTTTGAAACTAAAGCGTATGCTGTTTCCTTCCCCAAGCCCAACATGGCTTACAGAATCATAAAATGAAATTATTTAATAAAACATTAAAACATTTCAGCAGGGATTAAAACCAAATCACCAAAATTCAAGTATCTAAAATTATGACGATTTTGCCCTATTGCTCCTGCAGATCTCAGGCTCACCTGAAGAATGTAATGGGTTAATATGTTCTATTTCATACAAACCCAAGCAGTTTTCAATTAATAAGACACCTTTACATGCTATGGCAAATTGAAAGGCTGTGATGGAAGAAATTAGTTTTTTAAACAATAAGTGTCCTACAGTTAGTCCAGTTATCCATGTAGTATTACAGAACCACATTGTTTTCCTCCATCCATCTAATGGCAGACATCTTGACTTAAATCAGTAAAGAAAGCAGATTCAATTTTGCTTTTGATTGACACACACCACCATTCTCATGGCTGATGTTCTTTTCTGACTGGGTTCAGTCAATTTATTTTGATAGATTTCTGGCTCAGTAGTTCAATATGAAACTGCTCACAAGGCTACTGAAGATACTGTCTCAACTTCTTTCAACAAATCCCTTATCTTCTGTTTCAATCTGCAACACAAGCTCTTTGCTCAAGCTGATTCCAAGGTTTTACACTAAAGGCATTAAAATCTGTGTATTTTACAATACCACGCAGAGTCTTGACACATTTCAACCCAAAGATGAGTAATACTAACTACTAAGATTAAAAAACAAAAGTATAACCACACCAGTAATCATTAGACACACACAACAAATATCAGCCATGATCCATCATAGTACATTAATGATTTAGAGTTGGGAGTAAGCAGTGAAGTGGCTAAATTTGCAAACCAGGGAGGATTGTGAGGCACTCCAAAGGGATCTGTCAAGGATGGGCGAGTAAGCGTCAACGTGGCAAATGGGGTTCAATGTGGCCAAGTGCAAGGTGATGCACATTGGAGCCAAAAATCCTAACTATAAATACACGTTGATGGGATCTGAACTGGCAGAGACTGACCAAGAGAGAGATCTTGGAGTCGTAGTAGATAACTCAATGAAAATGTCCAGACAGTGTACAACTGCAATAAAAAAAGCCAACACTATGCTCGGGATTATTAGGAAGGGAATTGAAAACAAATCAGCCAGTATCATTATGCCCCTGTATAAATCAATGGTGCAACCTCATTTGGAGTACTGTGTACAGTTCTAGTCACCACACCTCAAAAAGGATATTATAGCACTGGAAAAAGTGCAGAAAAAGATAACTAGAATGCTAAAAGGGTTGGGACATTTTCCCTATGAAAGGAAATATATGAATATATAGTGCAGAGCATTTTCTATTTGTGTTTGTCAGTGATAACTTCCACTTAAAACAACTAACCTTCATGTTTACCAACCAAATAAACTTATCATCTAATCTACCCTGTAAAATTGTCCCAGAGTAGTTCAGATGAATCAGCTTGTCTCCAGGCTCTTTTTGTAGCAGGAACTCCTTTGCATATTAGGTGACACACCCCTAATATAGCCAATCCTCTAAGAGCTTACAGAGCTCTTCTTACAGGAGCTACTGTAAGCTCTTGGAGGATTGGCTACGTTAGGGGTGTGTTGCCTAATATGCAAAGGAGTTCCTGCTACAAAAAGAGCCCTTGACAACACCTAAATACAAACTCTGTTCTTTAGCTGCTATTTTTGCAAGAGTTGGAATCATCTCCACAGGTCCTCACTTTTTATCAGTTATAGTGGGTACGTATCTGGAGCTAGCATTAAAGAAACAACATCGGTACTCTTACAGAATTGTGGAAAACTGCAGATAGTTCATTGTGAATGACTGCATGACAAACCACTTCACAGTACTCTAAATCCAACACACTTTATTTCTTAAGACATTTCTGTCTGACTGATGAAGACTCAAGTGGTTAACAATAAAACTGCTATGAACCAAAATACATTTAAAATAGCAAATAAAATCAGAACAGCCATAAAGTCAATGTCAGAGAACAATCAGTCACAAAATCAACTGTAATTTAATTTGAATACCTATGGAAACATTATACAAATATATGCCACACCACCTTTTATGACAGCTATAAGGCACTAAGGGGGAGGGCATCTTGAACAGGACTTGCAGCAGCCAGGTTCCAGTGCCTTATCCCCCATGAGAGCTGGTGTGGTATAGTGGTTAGAGAGTTGCGCTAGAACTTAGGACTACTGGGTTTGAACCACAACTCTGCCATGGAAACTCAATGGGTGAAACCGCCACAATCTCTCAGACTACCTCGCAAGGTTGTGGTTGTTTTTTGTGAGGATAAAGTGAAGGTGAGAATGACCAAAGGCCAAAGCTCACAGTGATTGGGATGTAGTCTTCCCACTCTTGATGGGGTGCCACTAATGCTGGTACAATCCATCAAGAGTCTAGGTGTGGTCTTGGATGCCTCCTTAACCATGGAGGCCCAGGTCATGAATATTGCCAGGCTGGCTTTTTCCATCTACATCAGGCTCGGCAATTAGACTCTTTCCTGTCATGACCTGACCTAACCACTGTAATCCATGCAATGGTCACCTCCAGGTTGGACTACTGTAACTTCTTGTACACTGGCCTGCCTTTGAGACTAACCTGGAAGCCCCAGCTGGTTCGGAATGTGGTGGTGGAAGTCCTGATGGGAACGCCATTGACAGCACATATACAACCAGTGCTGCGTCAGCTACACTGGCTTCCAGTGGAGTACTGAGTCAGGTTCAAGGTTTTTGTACTGAACTTTAAGGCCTTGAGTGATCAGGGGCCTGCATATCTTGGGGCCACCTCCTCTGGTATGTCCCCAGGAGAATGCTACACTCTGCGGAAAACAACCTACTGGCGATCCCTGGCCCTAAAGATATCCAGCTGTCCTTGACCAGCCTGGTGGAACTCTCTATCAAATGCCACCAGGGCCCTGTGGGACTTAATGCAATTCCACAGGGACTGTAGGGCAGAGATGTTCCGCCAGGCCTTTGGTTGACGACAGCAATGGTACTCTTCTCCTTTCCTCAATTTTTCTGCTCCCCCCCCACTCGTAAAATTGCAACATAGTCCAGAGTGAGTGAAGAAAAAATATTAATGCCATCTGAGATTCTGTAACTGATATATAGATTTTTTTTTTATTTTAGTGCAACAACATTGTACTATTTAGATTTTTGTTTGCTTATACTTACATTTTGAAACATAGTTGATGAATAGTACATAACTTAAATTTTCTACACTTCATGGAAGCTAATTTAGCAAAAAAAAAACCAAGTGAAATTTAGAAATCCTTATATAGGAAAGGAACCAATATAAGAAATATATTTCCAGAATTAATGTTAATATATAATAACATGTTAATTATGTTATTTGTGTTTTATTAACAATAAACAAGCTGAAATATATTCAGAATATTATTTTGCATTGTCACAAAATATCATGCACATTAAATTGACCTGAATTTTTGTGACTCTTTCAAATAATCAAGGAAATTAGGCAGTTATATGTTACAGCAGACCTAAATAAATCTTACCAACAATAAATGAATATGTAAACACATATTAATGACAGAATGAAGTTTATGCCTGAAGATGAAAATCATTACAGTCTGAAGTTCATCTGTTTTATTGAATTCCCCACTGGGAATGCTAACATGCGAAGGTCACAGGATTAAGTGAGCTGTGATGACAGCAAACATGGTTTTCTGCATATCTGAAAGGGTTTACCAAGGCACTTAAACACCATAAAAATAAGTACTCTGCTATTGCCATAGCAAAGTACTTCACAATACAACACCCCTGGGTAACAAAGCTTTACAATTTAACCAAAAGCCTTTGATAAAACAACAAATGGAAGCTAATTCACCATGCTCAAGGATCAGCACAGCTCATTCCATGACTTCTAAAATTCTTGTGTATATATTACATTATTTTAAGAAATCCTTGTGGGCAGCATGACTTCATAGTTCCCAATAAAACAATTTGCCATGGTCTCTTAATTGGTGCCAGCTAAGGATGTCAGCTAAAGCTGCCATGGTTTGGAATGTGTGGGTTGCTCTCTATGTCCCTCTCCCTCCTCTCATCCCCCTTCCTTCCCAGACTGCGAGTTGTTATCTGCCTAGTGTCCTTGAAGCCTAAGCTCTGCCTGCTCCTCTTCCCGCTGGGAACATAACCATTGCTTTTTGCCCACGTTCTCAGATGGTTGCCTATTGGCTTTACTGTATCAGGGGGTCATGTATAAAGGGGGTATATCTAAAGGTTCTAATCACTATCCCACCATTCCTGACACAAGAGTTCATGGTGTCCTAAGTACTAGCATTCAATAAACTGAAACTTCAGTTTCCGGACTGCTACCAGTGGAGGCAGTGGAGATATCTCGGATCTCTAAAGCTTAAAACACCAAATTTAATCTTCACTTTGTCTGCTAAAGTGCTAGAATTGAGTCAACTGAACTGCAAAGAAGTCTGTTCTCCAAGTACAGGAAGAATGAGTAAATAGCCTGCTATTGATGTTGAGGAGAGTGGGAGATAGACTGGTTGTAAGTAGTATGGAATGTTGGGGTAGGAGTGTTTAGGTTTTTCTGTGGTTTTTATTGCAGCCGAGTATACGACTGTATTTGACAAGTTTTTGTATAGCTGAGTGCGGATGTATGGTTGTATGTCAGTTGAGTGGGTGCAGCACTGGTGGACGGTTGATTTGCTTGTTACTGGCGGTCTGGAGCTGCAGTGTGGACTGGCCAAAAGGTAGCGATGCCAATACAACAGATTCCGGTGCTCTTTGGGAGGGGAAAGTTCAGCGGTGGGTCCAGGCGGTGGAGTACGGGAAGGGCGCTGAGAAACAAAAGAGCTCGGCGCCCTTCCAGCCTGCAACTCATCCCAAAGGATGATGGCAGTGGGGCAAGGATTAGTATCCCCCCTTCGACATTGGTCTAAATTAAATGTTTGGTCTAAATTATCTTGCAATTATATGTAATGTGTTTTATAGTAGCTGTTTGTACGTTTGGCTTAAGACCTCTGGTCAATGAAGCTAATAAACGAAAGGAAAGGAAACTGAAACTTCTGAAGGAACATTGTTGAGTGTTTTGACTGGGAAGCCTGACAACTGGGTGAAATGACAAACTATGGTTGGTTATTTTGCTTACAGAGTAAGATTTTAAACCATAGCTTAATTCTAGATTGGAAACCTGCTTTGTAGAAGAGAAAGCAAACTACAGTTTTTCATTTTGTCCAATTAAGATTACACTGGATTCTTGGGAACTAAGAAGTCCAATATCTGAGCCACACATGATGGTGGAGGAAGAAGCATATGAACCATGGCCTGTTCATTACATCGGACCGATCTTAAAACATTTCTTATGGTATAGACTTTCTTAGGCCAGACCCCATTTTGTCAAAGGTAGGATATATGTCTGATAAAATGGGTTTAGGACCAGAAACATTTATAATTCAATAGATTATTAATCTGTAAAATGCCACAAGGTTACTTGTTTTTGTTTTCTGAAATTTGTCTCATTGGTGTGTTTATCAAGTTTTTAACCTCCTTATATAAAGGACAGTACAAACACTCCCTGTTTATCATTATACTATACAATGCATCAAGGCTGCAATTATGAATGCTAGTATGCTAGTATGAATATAAATTCTTTCAGAAGGTGGAAAAAGAACAAAGGGATCAGCTATTCCTGACTTGATCCTAACAGGGAAGACTTGGTTGATGCAGTGGAACCTATGGGAACTTTGAAGGAAAGTGTACACACAGTGCTAGAACTTCAGAAAAGCTGATTTTATAACAGATTTAGAGAAATGTTAGATTAATTATATAGCTAAGTAATCCTTTCAGAGAAAGTCCAAGATGGGTATAGCATTCTGGGGGGAAAAGAGTTAAAGCACAATTCTAAACAATACCAATGACAATGAAAAGCAGAAAACATCTAAAGAAGCCAATGTAGCTACACAGAAAACTACAGGATGAGTTGAAAATTAAAAAGGGTGTGTATAAGAAATGGAAGGAGGAGCAGGTTATTAGAAATATCTACAATTGTGTAGCCTGAACAGGGTCAGGAATGTTAAAGCTTAAACTGAGCTGAAGCTCACAATGAATGCTAAGAACAAAAAGGGCTTTTCAAACCATACACAAAATAAGAGAAAGGAAATAGAAAACCTCACTGCTCAGTAAGGACAGTGAAAAATTAACAAGTCAGAAAGAGAAGAGGGACTCCTCAGCTCCTCCCCCCCCCCAAATGTGAACTGTTTTCAGCCTTGCAAAAGTATGGTGAGGGGACAGGACTGAAATTCAAAATTACTGAGAAGTTGGTCAGATAACATCAGGCTCCTTAAATATGAGGTCCTGCATTTTGATCCATCCTGTCTCCCATATTATTCCACATCTACATGAAGCCACAGGGATAGATCATCAGGGGACTTGGATTAATATGCCACTAATGTGCAGATGATACCCGAGCTCTTCTCACCTGGGTTGAGTGAATCTGTGGAAGTCCTGAACAGGTGCCTGGAAATGGTAATGGGATGGATGAGGGCCAATAAACTGAAGCTCAATCCCCACAAAACTGAAAGGCTGTTAGTAAATGACAAAGCTGCTCCAGGATTGAGGAGTCAGCTTGTCCTGGAGGGAGTTGCATTGCCCCTAAAGGAGCAGGTTGGTAGCTGCAGGTTCTGCTAGAATCCTGGCCAATGGCTAGAGGCTCAAATCTCCTTAATGGCACATAGTGGCTTTTTAAAGCTTTGGCTGATACACCACCTACAGCCATTCCTTGAAAAGTGTGATTTCCCCATGGTGATTCATGCTCAGATTACATCCAGGTTAGTTTACTACAATGTGCTCCACATGGAGCTGCCTTTGAAAATGGTCCAGAAACTAAGTTCTGCTTATTTAAGCCATACCTTCAGAGATGAGGTGGGAGACAGGTTCCCCCCCCCCCGCACAGTGGCACCTCAACTATAGAATATCCTTCCCCTTCAGGCTCACCTGTTGCCTACCCTACTGTCTTTTAGGTGCCAGGCTAAAATCTTTCTATTTACCCCTGCTTTTAATTAAGTGGTTGATATTTTAACATCATTTTTATAGAGTGTGATCACACACACAATTAGCCGCGCCATAGGGGCGAATGCCGGGCAGCTTTAAAGGGCGCGATCAGACATGAACATCTGGAAAGCGCCCCGCACCTCTCGGCAACCCGTTTTACTCCGCCACAGAAGCAGAGTAAAAAGACACCAGAGAAATTCCGGTAGCAAACGGGTTGCTACGGGCCACAGACGGACTTTCCTGTCTGATCACTCCAGCATGCTCTCATGGCGTCGGGATGGTCTGATCAGGCCATCTCAACTCCATGCCGTTCCCCCCCCCTCTCAGTATGTGCATCATCGCACATGCCATAGGGAGCCCTCCGTGCTGAGATGCGAAGCATCGATTCCTTGTTTAAGCGCATTGGGAACAAATGGCCAAAAAAACCCAACCCTGACTCACCCACGGTTGTGTCTGCCCCCACAGCTTCAAAGGATTGTGTGACTGCACAACTGCGGGTCAAATTCCTCCGGCAGAAATAGCCTAGCTTCCCCCCTGCGTTATCTTACGCGTGTGACCACCACCATAGTCTGCTTTTGAGCCCGAAAACTGTTTTGAGGCTCTTTTAAAGCTATTCATTGTTTTATGTTCTGGTTGGGTTTTTAATACTCGGACTTTAATAGTTAACTTTTATTGTGCTTTATTTTGCATACCACCTCAAGCAGGTACTTTGGAGAAGTGGTACAGAAATTTTCTAAATAAGTAAATGCAGGAAAATTGGAACAGGTTTGTATAGTCAGGAACACAAGTCCTACATGGAAAGGTTGAAGAACTGAGTATGTTTAGCCTGAAGAAGAAAAGATTGAGAGAAGATGTTACAGCACTCTTTGCATAGTTGAAAGGCTATGAGATTGTTCTCTGCTGCTTTGAAGAGCACAACTGAAATCTAAAGTGTTGAAACTATGATCTGGATTGCCTGCAGTGAGCAGTTTTTGGACTGGATAGCCTATAAGGCTCTTTCCAACTCTATGATTCTAAAAAACTCTTAGGATATGTTTTTATCAAGGCAACATAAACCTGTTATGTTTCCAAATCTCATGGAGCTTTGCTCTTGGGCTTAATTTCTCTTCTTAATTTACATTTTGTCAGTGTCAATATGGAACCAAGCTTCCTTTTGAAATCAGTAAGTGCTTCATCACAATATTATGTTGGCATGATGTGGTCTCCAATGAAGTAATTAGCTGGGTTCTTTCATTCATTTAATGTCTACTAGATATATTTGGTAAAGATTTTCAAGAGCAGTGTAAACAGAATTGCCAGAGGTTTGTTGCAATGAAGTACGGTTAATAACTGTTCCAGTCATTTGGCACTATGTCTGACACAGATCTTTCCTACACTAATATTTCAATACCAAATTTAATGACTGAGACTTCAAAATTTCCTTTTTTTTTCTTCAGAGAAGACTAACCATTCTGTTCCAAAAAATGAACTGGAGGCTAGTGGACTAACATTTTATTCTGGTTACGATCCCCACTGAGCCAGGCTCAGAACCATCAAAGGAGGAACTGGATGAACTGGAGGAATAGAAAGAAACACATCTAAGGTGGCTCAGGGAAGCCCCAGCAGGATTTCCCTCAGACCCAGAGCCTGAGGCTCCTGAGGCTACACACCAATAGCTTGAAGTCAAGATCTCAGCACTGGAAGACACAGTAGCTTCTCCAGATCAAGTGACAGCTATTCCTCTGCCAGCCTTCCATGCTGTCACTGCCCAACAGGAGCAGAGACAGTGGGCCCATCCAGTGGAGATACAGCACCAGGCTTCTAGCCTGCACTCCAACCTTTAAGCCAGACCATTGCTTCAGTGGACTTAATCCTTTGCAGGATTCTGGCCTCAGTTAAATCTTGACAAGATAAATCCCAGGTGCTGCCTTCGGGACAGATAGGGCTGTTCCCTCTCAGTCTGGTGAAGCCTTGAGGTGGGAGCAGAATCCTGCTGATCAACTGGCTCACAAAACTTCTTGTGCTTGGTCTCCACCTCCTATGCTCCAGCCCCATGCTCTATGCCCCAGACTACCAAGGAAGATGCTACTCCTAGGAAAACCCTCCACACCAAGGCACCTAGACTCAGAACACTTCCTCTTAAGATTTTGTGGACTACAGCCCTTTTATTTAGATGCAAGAAGAGGGCTTTAGTCCATGAAAATTTATGCTAGAATGTTTTGCTAGTCTTTAATGTGCCACTAGGCTCCTGTTTGTCTTTGCTCCATGAGACTAAGACTACCGCTCTGAAATCATTTTGTTTCATTCAGAGATAACAGTAATCACTCAAGGACTGTTTCGTTTTGGTATTTTATAGATAATTTATTTGGAACCTTATCTTACTGTTGCCTTTTTAAGCTTCTTATTCTTTCTATAGTCTTCAATTGAATATTCAGTTTCACTTTTTAGCTGGGATTTACTTAAACTCAACATTTCTGCTAGAATCATTCCTAAAGATGTTATTTTCTTAGTTAATCTGGCAGCATGTGTTTCATCTGACATTTTATTTGACAGCTTTTTCAATATTCAGCATCTTGCCCTGCTTAGGATGGGTTTGACTATAGTTGTTATTTCTATGTGGCTTCCTATACCTGTTTGTGAAGGTTTTTCTTGATCTTTATACTTCCTTTCCTTTCTGCAGGATTGCTTCTAATCACTTCCTTTTAATCATTCTCTCATTTCATATCTCAGCTTCACACTAGTCCAGGAGTACTCACTCAGTGGCTCAATACCCACATTTGATATAGTGGTTAAGAGCAGCAGGACTCTAATCTGGAGAAACGTGTTTGATTCCTTGCTCCTCCACATGAAGCCAGCTGCAGGACCTTGGGTCAGTCACAGCTCTCTCAGAGCTCTCTCAGCCCCAACTACCTCACAGGGTGTTTGTTGTGGGGAGAGGAAAGGGAAGGTGTTTGTAAGCCACTAAGACTCCTTCGAATAGTGAAGGGCAGGGTATAAAACCAATTCTTCTTCTTTCCCATTTCACCTCTGGCTCTTTTGGTTTAGTTTTGTTTTGCATACAACAATTAAGTTAGTGAAATTTACTTCTGTTGCATTGAAAATGTATCTATAGTTATATATTTAATATTAATAATTATAACTAATGTGTGTGTTTGATGGGGTGATAGGTAGGGCACGCAGTAGTCTTGTGGCTCTTTTGGCTGATGCTGATTGTGAATGTAGCTCACTTTAAGCCATGGCATGAGTACCACTGCACTAGCCTCTGTCAGTCAATGGATGCTGTTGTTCCCAGACAAAATATTTGAGCTTCCATAGATTTTTCTATTTAGCACGGATATGTAGTTCACTGTTATTAAAGGTACCACTAAGTCAATTTTCCTAATTTTTTTTGGGGTGGGATATCAAATATTATAGACTAGGAAAAAGACCCTTTATGGAAATAAATACAACGGCCTCTAGAAAGAGGCTCTGGGCGGGTGCCCTGGCCTTGGACACTCAGTGTCAATTTGCTGTGGCGACCTCAGCAGGGTATAATGACACTGAGTCCACCATTTTCTCCAGAGGAACTGATCTCTGCTACCTAAAGAACAGTTGTAATTTTGAGTGATCTCCAGCCCTCACCTGGAGATTGGCAACGATGGTTCCCCAGAAGGGACTGGTTGGTTTGGAGGGTGGAGTCTATGGCTTTGTACCTGTCCGAGGTCCCACACCTCCTGAAACCTCACCCTTTCCAGGCCCCAGCCCTCACTTCTCCAGGAAATTCCCACCTGGAGTTGGCAACCCTATCTCCTTCCCAGCCAACCATCAACCTACCTTTATTTCCTCTCACTCTTCAGCTTTCCACCCCCCACACACCTGCAGCCTCTCCCATGCTCTGAAGCCCTGACTGCTACGTCACATTGGCTGTCATATGGGGGCCACTTCAGCAGCATATAAGGATACAACGCCCACCATTTTCTCCAGGGAAACGGATCTCTGCCATCTGGAAAGCAGTTGTAATTCTGAGTGATCTCCAGCCCTCACTTGGAGATTGAACAAATTTTACCTCAGAACAGAAAACTGTTTAGAATGTTAGAGGCAAAAGCCAATCAAGTTGCATATGCAAACGACCTCTGTGTTCCGAGGCAGAGGCCAATGAGGCAGCATATGCAACTAACCTCTGTGTTCTGACTGGCTGTGGGGGTGAGAGGAACAGCAACCTGTTTAGAATGTTGGAGGCGAGACTCAAGCAATGCTGCCAGTGGATAGGGACAGATTCTGAGTGACACACCAGGGTGCCAACCAATTCCAGAGCGTGTGGAATGTTCTAGAGAAGTGTCACCACCATTCGGCTTTTATATATAAGGGAGATAAGGGATTTATTCTACTTTGTGTCCAAGAAGTGAAGGAAAACCTACACCATTGCCTTTTTAGTAATTGTATATGTACAACAGATCTATAAAACAGGATATGCTAAGAGAAAGTCACCAGCTAAAAGTCACTCACTGATCTTCAATACTGTGCAGGGATTTGAACCTCTGGCCTCCTCAGTGAATCTTCCTAACAAGCACAATATATTAGTTATTTGGTAAAATTTAAAGGTGTTTCCTTGGTTTGGGGGAAGTGGTCACATTCAAAATCTTCAGGAGAAATGCAAAACAAGTTCTGTAGATAGTCTTATATGTATCCTAGATCTAAGACTAGATCTAATGGGCTTATTACAGGAGTGTATATTTCAGTTTAACATTTGGAAAAGCTTCCTAATGTAAGAGTAACTCAGAACCACTTACTGAGGGGAAAAGGCTAGAAAGGCATCTTTATCTCTAGGTTTGGGTTTTCCAAGTTCCAACTCTAGGACTTTTTGACATATCAAAAAGAGTCTTGTAAAAGCCTATCACCTCAATTTAACTAAAAATGCAGTATCAAATTACATTAAATTATGTAAAGGCCCAAGGGAAACAGATGAAAAATGTATTTTAAACCAGGTATCATGTTCAAATATTCTTCTGGGTAACCTCAAGTGAACCACATTACTGTAGTTTAAACAGAAGGTCATGAAAGTACAGAAAATTATCGCGGACCTTCATTTGAGTGAAGGTGATAATCTCTGGAACCATAAAGAGATCACAAAAAGCTGATAATCTCTGTTTTAGACACAGATAGAATTTTGGACATTTTATGATAGATGATAACTGACTATGACCTATATCCATAAATCTATTGAAAGTTAAAGATGTTTTCAGTTCTGTGATAGCACTGAACTTGAAGTTTTTCAGGGTTCAGCTCTAAAACTTTCTGAAAGAACCTCTATACCATTCTCAAAGAGATCCACAAGGAACATGACCATAAACCAGGAACTGTGATAGAGGACAGATTTACTGGCCTGATTGGGCATCAACTGGAGAGCTTTTTTTTTTTTTTTAACAGACTAAACCTTAAAAATGGTAAGGCACTGTTCCAAAGTATTACTAGTATTTGGATTAAATTAAATTTAGGAAATATTTTAGATTTTACAGCATTTGAGGTTGTTGCTGACGTCAGAAGATAGTTTTCACTCATTCAGAGCAGTTAAACTGTAGGAATAACCAGTAGAAAGATTGGATAATTTTGCCTTACAAAATAAGTCTGAATGATGCCCAGCCCTACTCATCAACCATCATCAACAACAAAATTAACAACTTAACAGGAAAGTTGTTTAAAAAAACAGAGTGATTCTGTCTTTGGTGTTTAAAAAAACAACCCAGAAAGCTATTGCCAGGAATATATTTCAACATTGTAACACCACCACCAAAAGGCCATACTCTGAGCTTCCAATTTAATTTTATAAATGGGCACAACCAAATACGGCCTTCTCCTGGACAGCTAGCAGTCATGTACAGGTGAGAATTTAGATGCAAGAAAACTGACTGAGACTCGCTTCAGGTAAGACTATAAGGATACTGGTTAGCAAGGGCAGTAACTGTGCCAGACAGCCTCATTTGACCTTTTGCTTGGTGCTCCCAGAACAGAAGTTGCTTCTAGTTCCCAGATACAAATTGTGAAATGAAGAACATCAGTCACATGCTACCCTCATCATATATCAAATTTCCATAGAAGGCCCCAACATGAGTATCAAAACATTCACGCAGGGCTAGGGCCACGCAGGGCTAGGGAAAAGGTTACTGCAAACCCAGGGAACTCTCCAGGTCTGCAGAAAATAAACCAAGGGGTTAAAAACTTCCCCAAACACCTGAGCAGACATCATAAGTTAAAAAAAAACAAAACCAAAACAGAATGCTGATAGAAATTGCACAAATTATGTCAAGATCTCAAATACCATTTGGGGGTTGTTACAAGTGTAATTTGAAATTTTATGATGGATTTGGTGCCCTTTTCAATACATCATGTGAAACAATGTTCACTCTTTACACAGAAAAGATCACTACCTCCCTCCAGCAAATTCGTCCTTATAGCTGATGCAGGTGGACTTGGAGACGATGTTTGCTGTTGCTTCTTAGCAAATGAGATGTTGGAAGATTACACTGTGAGATCTCAGCCACCATTTTGGGGTGGCTATGCAACCCCAGAAATGAACTTCAAGATCTCCTGCCTGGAATGAAATGTACTGTTTTGTAGTGGAGTTATAATACTTTAGAATGCATTCAGCAGGGGGAGGCCAGGGAAGGTTTCAGAAGCTACAAGGTGAGGTCTCAGGAATACGAGGGGAGAAACGAGAGCCAGGAGATGGGAGAGTTAGTAGGGTCAGCAAGAGAAGAAATGAGTAAAAGCAAATAGGGTGGATCTAAAAGACATGATACAAGAAAAAAGAGAGAAGGAATCAGGGGAATTAGTGTACCAAACTTTAATAATTAATTTAAAAAGGGGGGGGAAGTGGTAAATTGGATAAGAAGTTAACACTGTTATCTGCTGTCACAGCCTTGATTGTTCTTTGGTTCTAAATTCTGTGACTAGAATATTTTATGTGAATATATAGCCTCTTATTTTGCTTTATTCTGGTTCCATGAATGAACTTATATTTTAAATTTCTGCAATTTTTTGAAAAAAAATATTCTGCTTCCATGATTTAACTTCTAAAAAAATAGATTACTTGGAAGATCTGCCATGAATGGAAAGAGTAAAGAATAGGTATGTTGTAAAATACAGGGTCAGATAAGCATATGGAGCAGAGGTCCATCAGTGGCTATTAGCCACAAGGTATAGATAGGGGCTCTGGGGCAAGTGATGCTCTGTCTTCTTGGTGCTAGGGGGGGTCAACAGTGGGAGGGCTTCTAATGTCCTGGCCCCACTGGTGGACCTCCTGATGGCACTGGTATTTCTGGCCACTGTGTGACACAGAGTGTTGGACTGGATGGGCCTTTGGCCTGATCCAACATTGGCGACTCTTATGTTCTTATGTTAAAAGTCTACTTCAGTGGTTCTCAAACTTTTTCAAGTTGGACCCACTTGTGACATTTGTGACCTTCTTGTAAAATAACTTCGTGATCTGTTGTACATTATAGTGAGGTAACTTAAATTTGCTATGGACTGTGTTCTCAACCTGAGCTGTGACCTTCCTGATATGCACATTGTCCGATGCATTTACCAATGCAAACCACATTCTGTATTTTAGGTGAACCTCCTTCCACAGTTTTGGCTGAAAAAACAGGATTCTGCAAGGAATGATGAAGGAGTAGGAGAAAAAAAATGGCTGGAAATTTCCTCTGCTTACATAGTTTTTAAAGGCCAATACTGGGGAAAATGAAGGATAGGTGGGCTAGTTGTCTCAACCACCACCTGCCCAGGGATGAATATTCTGTCATATTTTTATCTCACATCCTACTAAAGAGTACATGGTTCTTCCTTTTTCATATTATTTCACCCCAGTGCTGTGAGGTAGCTCAGGATGTGAGAGAAACCAGCACCACCAAAAGGCATCAGCTCAGACAGACACAGACTCTCAGTACATAGGTCTGGAAGCTGCAGGATATATGCTATACCTGTTGGCAATCACACTGCCACAGAAGCAAGCTGAGACCATGGTGGTATTGAGAGAACCATGAGCTAGGGGCTTGTCTCAGAACCAGGTAGCAGCACAGATCTAACAAATAAATAACTTAGGCAACAGGCATAGGGTACCACACATATTGCCTCCCATACTGTAGGGGTTTGGCTTGGTCACAAAACCTCTGCGTGCAACACTCACCTTGTGTTTGGCATCTGGCAGCCTTTGCCTATCCGAGAAATAAGCTGGGTCACAGGTTAAATGAGGAGATGAAGAGAGAACACAGCAGTAAGTCTTCCCCTTTTTTCTTTTTTTTTTGGCCACTGGGAAGAGGCCTCCTCTTCCCTCTTGGCTTGGTCTCCTGACACACTTTTAAGAACATGCAGAGTTGAGAACCACTTGTCTACCTTAAGATCACTTTGGATTCTAAGGTGTTGCTTAGAGTTTCTCAGTTTTTTTCTCCACTGACATAGAATCAAGAAATTTTGCTTTTAAAAAAGCTGTGATTCTGTGGTGTAGAAGTTAACACTGCATAACTGATGTGCCCTGTGATGGTTGACAATCTTAAATGTTTCATTCTGTAATAGGGTATTCCTTTGACACATGTTGAGTTGTGTGATCATGAGTGAATGCTGGAGAATCACATCACAGTTCTGAAAGCTTACTATAAAGACGACAGATCCTGCTAAAATACCAGGTCATATAATTATGTTACAATGATTAAAAACGTACCTATACGAGACAGCTCCCCAAGCACCATGCTTATTCGTTAGGATATTCAGTATTTTTTGTTTCAGCTGATTGGCTGTAACATGATCTCGGTGTTTGGCAGCACTGATAAGATGGTCACACATCTTTTCTTCCTCTCTTCTGTCAGCAGCATATTGGGCACACTGTGACTAGAAAGGAAAAAAAAACACATTTTTATTGTTCCAGTAAGAGCTTTAATTTGCTTACATAAATGTTTCCCCTTTTGCCATTTCTAAAGATATTATGAGTCTTCATTACGTTTGATTAACTGAATTCTTTTACCAAAAACTTCAATAACCACACAAAGTATTCTACAGTTAAAGGTGATAAAACACTGGATTGGATCCAAAGAACAATCAGTAGGGCTCTAATTCCGTACATTACACAGACCCACCCCAAGCCACCTAAACTCTGCTCCTAAGGATCATGGGAATAGCTTGGGAAGCAATGTGGGGGCCCCAGCAACTTGAGTGAAAAGAGAGAAATTGTGGACACAGACACCCTTTGTGCAAGCGTCTTCCACTTGTATAAGGGCACCTTTACACCAAACTCAATGAAACAACATATTAAACATGTCAACATACATGACCAAGAAATTCCTTTCAGAACTCTGATAATCGAAAGAGGTTCTCTGTGTGGTCTAATGGGTTGCTATTCTAAGACACAAGACTGGTCATTATTGACACTGACTCTGTGCCTTTTGTATTCTTGTTTGGAATACTCGGAATATTACATTTATTAGCCTCCAAATCCTTAGGTTTTTAATATACAAATATATAATTTATTATGTAAACAATAATGAAGGGAATGCAATAGTCAAATATAGGAAGAATATTTAGATGTTCCAAATTAACTTATCTTTTAAATTTGGAAACTTTTTTTTTGTATTTTTGCCATTTTGTGTGTGTGTGTGTGCCCGTGCCTGGAAGTCATGGTAACCTCTGGCGACTCCTTCTGGGGCACAGAGGACGTTCAGAGAGGTGGCTTGATAGCCTGCCTCTGGCCTCCCAGCCATGGTATTCTCTGGAGATCTCCCATCCAAACATTTGCCAGGATCGGCCCTGCTTAACTTCCAGAATCTTGACAGTATCAGGCTTGCCTGGGCTATCCAGATCAGGGCTATTTGGAAACTTGTTTTAATTTAGACATTATTGTGTCATGTTATAATCTTGGGATTATTTTACTAATTATTTTGTTTCAGTAATAATTGTGAACCAATCTGAAATTTTAGTATACATAAAGGAATAACAAAGCTGTGTGTATTTTACTGTGTGCTTCCATTTTATGTGAACAAAATTAAATACTGCACATTTTACTCATTTTTGAAATAGGCTTCAAAAAGGCATTAGAGGGTTAATTCATTTTTCAATTTATCTTCTTGTACAAAGAAGCACCAATTAGTACAATGATCTTCTTCAGTAATGAGGTTAATATTTCATCAGCTCATTGGACAGTTAAATCAAATTTTCATTTTTCAAAATGAGCAATTATAGATGCTAACAGAATGAAAGGATTTTGTGTGAAACAGTGTTTCTTGAATAATTGGACTTTCTCAATAACATTCATATAACAAAAGTTCCTACTAGACTAATCTTTATGTTGAGTGTGTGCGCATGCCCCCCCACACACACTTTAATTCTTAATACTGTATTAAACTATAAAGGTGAGTCAAAAGGCTACACGGAATTTAGCAGGATTACTTAAGCAATGAAGTTTTTTTCATGAAGTGAATAACTGTTAAAATGTAAAACAAAAATCTTTTGAATCTACCATGCATAACAAGCAAGAAGTAGTCACACATCTTTAACTCTCCAAATCCTGTAATTGTGTGCGTATCCAATTTTTACAGTTAGGTAGGGATCTAAAGAATAATGTACTGAAGTACTCTTATAAGCACACTAAGAAATTTAACATTTGTGCTGCCAACAGCAGCTTACCAGAGAATCTTCCTGATCTTGTGAAACAGCTTTTCTTGAGGCTCAAAGGGCTACAGTAGGAAAGGTACCTCAGAAGATTGGGTACACACTCAGAATCTCTGCCTGTGGATCTTTATATCTCATTCCTCCAGTTACTTTGTTAAAAATCATATATCTTTCCTGGCAAACACATATTTTGACATATTAAGGTGACAATAAAATATGAAAAATATGAATTTCATGTTAGAGAAAGGTCTTGGTTTGCTTACTAGAAAATTGACTTAAGGTTTCCCCTTAAGGGACGTTGGTTAATATTCTAAATTATATTTGCTAACTGAAGCTGGAAGTTAATTGAATATTCTTATTTTGTCTAGAGTTCTGACAGATCTTATACCACAACAAATTCTTCAAAGGACAGATAACTCAATCTTCTACTGTCATCTTAGGTTACAATATGATGCTCTGATAAATATCAAATGTTATTTACTGTTGAAGCAATATTAAACTTTACTTTGACATACACACTTAATTGTAAATGTGATTTTTAAAAAAACCCAACACTTTAACTCAAAATATCCAGAATATGCTTGGTAATAAATTTGTTACACTCCCATGTGACAAGTGACTGATGTCTGGGCTGACAAATGAAGTAAAGGTATTATGTACTGAGAAACAAAATATCAGATATAAGGACTAGTTGTCAACAAAATAAAAATAATTTTAAAAAATATAAAATTGTATACATTATTCCAGAAAGCTGCCTCTCTCACACTAATCCATTTTTCTTTGGGGGGGGGTAGCCTATTGATCATATATATATACACAAACACACACACACACACACTAGGAATAAGGCCCGTTGTGGAAATAAATACAACGAGGTCTAGAAAGAGGCTCTGGGAGAGTGCTCTGGCTTTGGGCAAACAGTGTCAGTTTGCTGTGGTAACCTCAGCAGGGTATAATGACAGAGTCCACTGTTTTCTCCAGAGGAACTGATCTCTGCTACCTGAAGAGCAGTTGTAATTTTGAGTGATCTCTAGTCCTCACCTGGAGATTGGCAACAATTGTTACCCAGGATGAAATGGCTGGTTTGGAGGGTGGAGTCTATGGCATTCTACCTGTCTGAGGTCCCACCCCTCCGCAAACCCCAACCTCTACAGGCTCCACCCCTCAAATCCCCAGGAATTTGCCAGCCTGGAGTTGGCAACCCCATCTCCTTCCCAGCTAACCATCAACCGACCATTATCTGCCCCTTTGACTTCAGCTGACTTCTGCCCTCCCTTCTGCAGAGCAATTGTAATTTTGAGCGGTCTCCAGCCCTCACCTGGAGATTGGCAACAATGGTTCCCTATGAGGGACTGACTGGTTTGGAGGGTGGAGTCTATGGCAGTGTACCTGTCTGAGGTCCCACCCCTCCTCAAACCTCACCCTCTTCAGGCTCCATCCCTCAAATCTCCAGGAATTTCCCATCGGGAGTTGGCAACCCTATCAGGATTGGCCCCAATGTGGTTTCTCCCAAAGGCCAAAGTAGGGGACAGGACCAAGCTTAGTTGCCTACCAACAGGCACTGAGGGGAATGTAGGGTTGCCAGCTCTAAGGAGGGAAATACCTGGAGGTTTGGGGGGTGGATTCTGTAGAGGGCCGGGCAACGGAGGCATCGGCCTTCCGTCGCCCGCCTTGCCCCCCCAATCTTGGCCCGGG
>NW_015161964.1:381415-400866 GCF_001447785.1 Gekko japonicus
CTCCCTATGGAAGCTGCCTGGGTGATTTCAGACCAGCCACAGACTTTCTGCCTAATCTACCTTGCAGGGCTGCTGTACAGATCACAAAGCTGAAGAGGAGAATGAAGTAAGCTGCTTTGCTCCCCACTAACGAGAAAGAAAACTTTGCCTAGGAAGAGACTGGTGAGAAGGGAGGAGATAAAATCGCCAACTTTAGATACAGAAATTGCTGGAGGTTTCAGGTGTGGAGCCTGGATAGGGTGGGTTTGATGAGGGGTGGGACCTCAGACAGGTACACTGCCACAGACACCACACTCCGAAACTGTCAAATGTGTCCAGGACCACAGACAACAATTACTGTCTACTACCATAAGGTATGTTGTTCTTTACTCCCACATTAGTTCTTTACACTGCAAAACACTACTCTGTGTTTACTCTTCCTGCAAGATACAAAATCATTGACCCCACCCTCTTTTTAGAGCTCATTGTATTTCCCCCCCACAACGGGCCTTATTCCTAGTATATTAATAAATTGCTACTGGCTCCTTCAAGAATGTCATCCAATTTGTCTAAGCCAGTTAAAATAACAGTATCTTTCCATTTTAAAAAAGAATTATGCTACCCAAGCAGTATTTTCAAAGAAGGAAAGACTGAAATGTTGACATCAGAATTATATATCTGGAATCAAGGAAGACCTGGCTATATTATTCCATACAATAAAAATGTAAGTTGCATCCTCTCATAGTTAGCAATGAATAGAAATATGCAGCCTGTGTCCATGAGATCATAATTTCCCTCCTCAAACAGCAGACCATTATCCCATATCACAAACTGCTCAGTTTTTAAAGACAGGATGCTGTGCAGCATGGTGGACTGCTGCTAAGGAAATTTGAAGATGAACTCGTAGTACACAACTACCTAGAGTTTTTATATCCAGCCTAAACATACATATTTAAAACCAGCCTGACAAATCTCCGATCATTTCCTAATATTTAAGTACTTTACTTCATACATCCTTTTTTAAACACTCCTGGTTGCTTTTCTTTTATGTTTTTTAAATTGTTTTTTTTTAAGTATTGGTAGGGTTGCCAATTCCAGTATGGGAAATTCCTGAACATTTGAGGGTGGTGCCTGGGGAGGGCACAGTTTGGAGAGGGGAGGGTCTCAATAGGGATGTGACATCACAGAGTCTTCCCTCAGAAGCTACCATTTCCTCTAGGGCAGTGGTGGCGAACCTATGGCACGGGTGCCAGAGGTGGCACTCAGAGCCCTCTCTGTGGGCACGCGTGCCATCACCCCAGCCAGGCCCAGACCATCATTAAAGTGTCAAATTCTCTGCCAAATAATTTTAAGTAAATGAAAGCATTTGGGATTGCTTTCCTTACCGTGTTTGGAACATCTTAAAATTCAGCACAGCATGATTTTATTGTATTTTATGGCACTGTGTACATTATGACGTCCTTAATAAAGTGAAGTTATTTTAACTAGAACTATTAATCAGACTGTTCAGGAGTTATGTACAAGAGACAATTCTCAGCCCAATGAGTTTCAAGCCTCTGCACATTCTTCTTGACTCCTGCAGTGGGAGAAAGTAACTGGATTATACCAATTTTAACTTTATGGGCATCTTTGGAATTATCCAGTCTCCCCCTGGTTTAAAATTAGATGGCCATATCCATATAACCATAGTATTGTCCAGATACTGGATACCTCACCAAAAAGGATGCAGACAGAATGGAGCGCATGCACAGAAGAGCAACAAGGATGATCGAGGGCCTGGAGACCAAGCCCTATGAGGAAAGGCTGAGGGACTTGGGAATGTTTAGTCTGGAGAAGAGGAGGTTCAGGAGGGACATGATTGCTCTCTTTAAGTATTTGAAGTTGTGCAACAGTGAAATCAGCTGCCTACGGAGGTGGTGAGCTCTCCCTCACTGGCAATCTTTAAGCAGTGGCTGGACAAACACTTGTCAGGGATGCTCTAGGTTGATCCTGCATTGAGCAGGGGGTTGGACTAGATAGCCTGTATGGCCCCTTCCAACTTTGTGATTCTATGATTCTATAATTTCAGCTCTTTTTCCCCTTGTAATAAACAGGAATGCCCAGACATCCACACTCCTATCAGGCTGACAATTATCTCTGGAATGTAATGCCCAAACAGGCTTCTTGAGTAGAAACACATATTATTTCCATTGCTGTGAGAGGTAGTAACAAGCTCTTAGTTGAAACATTCAAGCAATGTTATCACTTATACATAGTATAAACCATTAAAAAAACACCATCAGGCTCATATAACAGAGCTGATGCTTTTGAACAAATTCCAATTGTGCTCTTATAAAATCTAAATAAGTGAAATAAATATGCAGAAGTTTTTAAAAGATAAGTCTGCTTGAAACCCCACATTCCACATGAAGCATTGGCATTGATCAACATTTTAAAATATTGCTTTTGAAATACCCCCAATCTAATTTCGCTTAAATATATATATATATATGTTTTATGGCATTACAGAGTAGGTGGTAGGTGAGTGAAAACAGAAAAGCAGGGATTAATCAACTTCCAGGCTTACCTCAAATTCTGCATGTTTATGTACATCTTCAGCTCTCTGCCTGTTCAAAATAAACTCTGCTTCATTTGCAACACGTACTATGTGGTCTTTCATTGCATGACACAATAATCTGCAGATAAAAATGTAAACTGAATTCAGTATTGATATATTCTATGGAAAAAACTCTCATATACTGAATTGATCATGAACTACATTTCTTACCCTCAACAGAAAAATAACAAGTTCAGTATAAAATTATTCTGCAAGACCAGACAAAATTTACTAACAGAAATTGTATATTCAGTTCACTGTAGTATCAGATCCCACGATTAAACAGCAGTTGTTTATAAGCAATAGTTTTATTTGGCATCTGCTTGTCCTGAGAAAGCAGACACACTGGCTTGGATCCAGCAATGCACACGAAGAAACATAACTTAACGTAGTGCAGTTCTGCTTGTGTAAGATCTTCTGCAACACCTAGGGCTTCCCTCCCTATATATTTAAAGTGCCTAGAAATTGGTTGCATAGATCTTGCACAAGCAAAAGTGGCTATCATAGTCTTTTTCTTGTGCTTATACTTTCAGGCATATATTGGATCCTATCCAGAATGTTACATTTTTAAAAATAATAATAGGTTGTTATTTATCATTACTTAAAGACAATTTGAATCACACTAACTTTAAAAAGTATGTTAAAATCAGTATTGATATCACCTCTTCTCCACCACTTCAGTCCCTCTTGGAAAAAATCACAACAGCAACCCAAACCTCTAGGCTCTTTGGATGAAATCTAATACTTAAAATGAGCTTAAAAGGCTGATCCAGCTGAAAACCATCAATGTGTTATCACAGCCTTTAACAAAAGCAGATTTAAGGCAGTGATGAGTGCTTTGAAAATCCTGCCTTTGTATTTTTGCTTCAATAACAAACATCACTGGAAAATTTTCTCAGCCAAGGGAAGAGTCAGGTTCTCTCCTAGAAGCTTCAGTCTTTATTTTATAATGTGTCCTCTTGTACTGATGTTGGTTGCAGCTGCCAGCTACAAAAGCTGTAAATGTTTACTGTTCATTTACCTGCCCTTTAGTATGAGCTGGCCCAGGTATATTGTGATTCAAGCAGCTGCACTACATGTGCTCCATGAGGCCTTTCAATGTTGCAAAGGATTCAGGGATGCAACTATCAAATTGTGTAACACTTCTTGGATGTTCCTAAAACATTCCTTCCTCAAACAAACAGGTGTCTCACTTATGTAGCCATTCCACTTTGCCTTCTATTGTCACCTACTTATTTTCTTTTTAAAGATCACATTGAAGGAGAATTCCGAAGGACAAAGTACATGCTACACAGAAACACAAAGCCTGACAGCTGTTTCTGTTCTGAAGGAAAACAGTTTCAGAGGGGCCCCATCTCAAGCAACACAAGAAGTAGGAGGAGCCAAGGCCCAACAGCTACTCATGTGTTCCAAATCATCCTCCCAAGCTCTTTCCTCTAATGTTTGAGCATGTTGAAATCTGAGGTAAAAAGTGGGGGGGAGCTGGAGGGCTGACTTGAAGAATAAAATTAGCCAGTAGGGAAAAGGTTAAGCAACCCTTCCTCATGCACTGCTTCCAGCCACAAATTGCGGGCCCCCCATCTGTTTCAGACAAAACAGT
The DNA here is from genome assembly GCF_001447785.1 of Gekko japonicus. Lineage (NCBI taxonomy): Eukaryota > Metazoa > Chordata > Lepidosauria > Squamata > Gekkonidae > Gekko > Gekko japonicus. Next base: position 385,591 of record NW_015161964.1, read on the forward strand.
CATCAGAACTTTCTTACATATGTAAATGTAAGCAGAGGTGATATCAAAGTTCTCATCCCTGCTGGTTTGACGTGAAAACTCCAGTTTTAATTTTACTTTCTGTGTGAATCAAATTCATGTATCTTTATTATGATGCCATTTTTATCCTGTCAAATTTTTCCTGTAAAAAGGGATGCATTTTTCAATATTACTTGTCTGACAATATCATTTTTATGGAATAGAAAGGGCATAAAAAGAACAAATGAACTGGGAATACTAGCAATGAAAATAAAAAGACTTGCATTATATGAAAAAAGAGGTACAGTGAGGGGAGAACTAAATGGAGCACGCAATTTACCTCTGACAGCAAATCAGGATAGAAAACTGGAATTTTCTAACAGAAAGGTTTTTGGCAGCTAAGAACCACCCCTAGACAACAAACTGCTGTGGCTTGGGTTAAATACACCACAAAATATAACTAATATATCAGTCACTTAGCGTGACTTTTAATATTTTGTAAAACACAGACCTTTCTCAAAGACTTCTATTAACATATTTGCCTGCAACACCTATCTAAAACCACAGCACTGCCATTGTAAGGTCAAATTTTGGGATATACTGTCACAGAAGCTGTGGCAAGTGATTGTATTTATTTGCATGGGCAACAACCCATTGGAACTTAAGCACATAAACTGCAATTTGGATCCTGGCACTAATCTTATGCCTACATCATGGTCTGCCTGGTTACTACTGTTTGAATTCAGAAATGCAATTGAATTTGAAGTCAATGCTGCATTACATAGGCCTGAATCCAAAAAGAAAGGCAACTATTTTTGCAGTCCTAAGGAATTCTTTGTTTTTACACACACACACACTATAGTATGACAAGCTGTTACAGAACAACACAGCAGAAACTTCCCAGTAGATATAAATCAAAAAACACAAAACGGGAAAGTCGCTATCATATGCAAAAAATATGTATTACAATAGTAAACACATCAAGTGTGCAAATGGAAATACATTTATAAGACATACAATATTATAAACCAACAGTTCACAGTGTCAACAGTTTTCCAACAATTACAGAAATCAAGTGGAGATGATATGTAACATGGGAACATGCTATTAAAAGAAAAACTAAAAAATCCACTGGATATCTCCAAATGTTTAGGCACACATAAAGAGGTTTTTGGGAAGCATATTACATGAATTCATATAAAAGGGGAAATGAATCATTTTGAAAAGCAAACTGCCAAATTCTTCAATCTGTTGTATATTCAGTTTTCAATTCTTGCCACCATTGAAACAACAGAAATCCAACAATGAATTGTGCAAATCCAATTCACAAATTCTACTGCATTGCTCTTCAATTCACATTTTAAAATCCAATCATAATTGCATGGTAATTATATGCAATTTTACATTCCATTAACCTTGCTTTGTTTTAATTATAAAGCTCCTTTGTTAGATTCCTTTAAATGATCCAGTTTATAATTTCAGGCTGTTCAAGGGAGCACTTTAATTCTACTGCACATTCATCAACTGTTTATGTCCTGTTAATTGTTGACAACAGCACAATTGCATTCTCCAGCTATGATTGATGAGCTGCATTCAAAACTTAGCTATTAAGTAGAATAAATATTTATAACTATTTCCTCTTTGCCAACCAGAAGGACAAAATCAAAAACTGAGGAAATAAAAGCTGGAACATTAAGCGCATGCTCTGATACACGTTTTAACCAATATATACATATAATAGTAACGTATGATTACAGTGATTTTGAGTTCATTGGTTCGTGTTCATTTGTTCTACGTTCACAGCAGCAAAGGAAGCAATACTTTGGACTGGTAGACAGTGCACTAAAAGCATTCATAATGAAGATCACAAAACTGTGGTGTGTCCAGTGCTTACAGTACAGCATGATGCATACCAACTAGGGGTGTACAAAAAAAAAGTCAGTATTAGACCTGAAAAATATTGGCAAATGCTGAATTTCCCCAGCTCAATACCAGTAAAGTATTCGAATTGGGGAAATATTTGGTATTCCCGAATATATTCGGGTCTGATATACACCACCAGAGGGAAAGGAGGCATGTTTCCCTCTGGAAGTCCCTACAGATTTCCTTGTCAATTTCACTACCTGCCAGTCAGCTGTGACTGAAATTGACAAGAAAAAACCTTGGCTCTCTGCCTTCCTTTCTCTAGCAGACAGGGAACCCAGGCATGTTTAAAATGTCTTTCTTTCCCTCCCCAGTCTGGGGAAGGGAAAGAAAGGCACTTAAACATGCCCCCCACTTCCCCAAGTTTCTCCACAAAAGAGGAGAGCCTCAGGAAGGAAGGAAGGAAGGATGGAAGGAAGGAAGGAAGGAAGGAAGGAAGGAAGGAAGGAGGCATGTCTGCATGCCTGTCCTTCCCTTCCCCAGCCAACCCGTCATGGCAGGCTGGCTGGGGAAGCAAAAGGCAGGCATTTTAAACATGCCTGGGTTCCCCTGCCTGATCTTCTCCAGGTGCCCTGCAGCTGCGGGGCACCTGGAGAAGATCGGGCAGGGAGCCCAGGCATGTTTAAAATGCCTTTCTTTCCCTCCCCAATCTCTGGGAGAGACAGAAAGGAATTTATACCCAACAGCTGACTTGCAGCTCAGCCTGTTAGGTTTAAATGAGCCCCTGTATGCGGTATAGCAAAATGCGGTATAGCAAAACTCGAAAAAAAGCAGGATAATATTGGCTTTTTTGGGTCCTGCTATACCAGTAGCAGAATACAGATCTTTGATGATCTGTATTCTGCTTAGGTCATACCCAAAAAATACCAACAAGGTATTTTTCGGGTATTTTTTTGGTTTGGCTATTGCTGCACACCCCTAATACCAAGATACCTGTGTTTTTTTAAAAAACAACAAAACCCCCACAACCCTGAGGCAAAAGCAGATTACACCACAGTCTGCTAAAAATGTCAAAAGCCCTGGTGACTTTCTGAGATGTAAGTGGGAGAGTCCTTTTTGTATGGTTTGCTTGCTTAGCTGTTGTATATTCAAGATGGGTAGCTGTGTTAGTCTGTCTGTAGCAGTAGATGAGAGCAAGAGTCCAGTATCACCTTAAAGACTAACAAAGTTTGTGGAAGGTATTAGTTTCATGAGTCACTGCTCACTTCTTCAGATACAGCTAGAATGTGAATACGTCTGTTCTTAAATCTCGGAGAGTGGAGTGATTTCAGTTGCCAAATGACAACAGCAGGCAAATGACAATAGCAAGTGTCACTACCAATGCTGATTTCTCTGCGCCTACTACCTCTCTGCATATCACACCTAATTCAATCATGCCTGCTAGTGTTATTCACCTGTTACTGTCATTTGCCTGCTATTGTCATTTGGCATCTGAAATCACTCCTCTCTCCAAGATATAAGGACAGATGGACTCACATTTTAGCTGTATCTGAATTAGTGAGTAGTGACTCATGATAGCTCATACCCTGCCACAAATTTTGTTAGTCTTTAAGGTGCTACTAGATGCTTGCCCTTTTCTACTGTTGTATATTCAGTTATGTCCAAATATTCCTAGCAATATGTGAACTTCAGTATAGTTGTTGACCACTGCCACAGATATCATATTAAATTCACATCAGTTCTCAGCTGCTTCAACATAAGCAGGTTATTAGGGCAGGTTACATTTGGTACAATCTGGCCTCTCCTCCCCCCCCCATTGAATTGCTGCCAGGAAACTAACAAAAAAAGAAAATTATGTAAATTTACACCCTCCAAAAAACTAAAAATACAGATTCTCCTTCCACATATACTCTACCTGAAGTTAACAATGGTAAACATTACATTACATTACATTCCCAATTTCTATACCGCCCATGACCCCTAATGGGTCTCAGAGCAGTTTACACTGTACTACTTTTGTAGTTTGTTTGCCTAGCTAGGGCCACAGATTCACGGGGAGGGGATTACCTAGCAGCACCCTGCGGCATATTACCTCCTCATCGGCAGGCTTCGGGCGTTGTTCCTGGCGTCCGGGAGGCTGGCGACCAACTCGGCAGGCTCTGCTGGCTTCTTCCTCCGGCACACACTGCTTCGGACTGCAGCTTCCGACTACGTCTCCTTTGGGCTCCTGCCGTGCTGCGTTGTTTCGCAGTTGCGTCGCCCCGACTCCGCCTCCATCCGATCTGGTCGTCGTCTGGATTGCCCTGTTCTGCCGCCATTGTTCTTTCACCGCCGCCTTTCTCACCACCACCGCCGCCAACACTCCTGGCACGGAACCAGGAGGAGGGTGCCCCCTGCCAACTATGGCAGGTACCCATTTCTCTACTTGTATTACTTTCGAGCCGCTGGGTTGGCGGGAGCTGGGACAGGGGCCGGGAGCTCACTCCGGCCGCGGTGGGGATTCGAACAGCCATTATGGCTGTTCGCTATTGATGTTACTTGCAGGCGTTGTACTGCCTGCGCCACCGCTCCCATGAACATGAACATGTTTCCAGGACACAGGAAGTTTCAGTCTCGTATTATCAAGAAAACTACGCACAATTATGTCTTATATTCTAGCAGTCAACTGTAGCCCCACCTGTGAATACTTAAATCCATGGATCGGGGCCATATAGACAGAAACAGGAAACGTGGGGGGCCCTCCAGGGTTGCAGAAAAATCTTAAAATTTTATAACCTGGAAGGGGGTTTAAATCCTCCTCAAACAAGAGCATTGTCTGTGCAAGCAAGACAAAGTTCCAATACACTGGGTGAGCAACCAGGTGGAGGAGTCACTGCCACCATTGCTGAGGAAGGGAAGTCACTGCTGCCACGGTTGAGATGGCAAAGTGGCTGGGCAGGAGATCTGCCACCACCGCAACTGAGGCAATGAAGCCTTCACTGCTGTTGAGGTGGCAAAGCAGCCAGGCGAGCCACCACCATTGTTAAAGAAAATGGCTGGGCAGAGAACTAGCACTGCTGCTGTTGAAGGGGCAAAATAGCCAGGGGGGCAGGAAAGCTGCTTGGCAGGTGACCTGGTGGGAAAGGAAGGAAGGGGATGAGCAGAGCAGCAAAAAGGAGGAAGGGGTGGTGGGAAGAGCTGCAAGGAAGAAGGGATGGCAGTGGGAAGAGATCAGATCAGACTGAGCAAAGAGGGTGTAGTCGGAGGGCAAGGGGGAGGAAGAGACCAGTGTTGAGGGTAAGGGGGTGGAGTACAGTGCAGATGGGAAAAGATGAAAGGAGGAGGTGGCAGTGAGAGGAAAGGGTAGAGAAATGTGGCTGGGACGTATCAGAAGACAGAGGACAAAGCAGGGACCAGTGAGGCAATTTTCATGCAAATTTCTGATAAGCCGGGGCTTATCAGTATATTTAATTTGGCCAACAAGGCCAAATCTGAGGATACATAAATGTGGAGACTGGAATGGACAAGACAGATCTTTCTGCAGACCTGAAAAATATCCCAGATTTGTAGAAACCCCTGAAACCTTAAAAGAAAATACACTGGGGTTTTAAAAATCTCCGAATGATAAAGGGGTTTAAGAAACAGATGCCCTCAGTGTCTACTGCTAGGCAACCACAACAGTTCTGCCAGCATTCCAGGCTTTGTTTCTGTCAGTAAAGGGCAATTTTGGCCTTTGAGAGACGCCTCATTGGAGCCAGGCCTGGGAGCAACTGTCAGGCAACTTGATACTTCCAACATATGAAGAGAAATAATACATGTTTATTATTAATGCGTGTCTATTACTTACACAGCATACTATTGGATCAGCAATTTTTAAGTATCCCCAAAAGAGTATGCAAAAAGCAATAGATGTCACAAGCATCACCAATAAAATTATTATTATTAATTGCATATCTACATTCTACTGAATTAAAAGGCAAAAATAAGGGAACTCAATAGCACCCAAGTCTGAACTATTTTTCACAAAAAGTAAGAGTACACAGAGTTAATGTTATGTTAAAATATTTCAAATTAGCCAAAAGAATTATGGCAAAAACAATGCTCCTTCATTAACAGTATAAATATACTTTATTACATTATGAACACAGTTTTTGAAAGCAGATGGAGTGACAGATGGATCTGCAGATTGGGTTTCTTAAATTCTATCTGCAAAAAAACCCCTCACTGCTTAAGTAAAATGGTAGTTCAATTTCAGAAAAAAACTCAAATCTGCATAGGTGATTTCAGGTAAATGTTAAGATCAACATTTTATGTAGTAACAAATATTTCTCAAAATATCTCTGTTCTAAAACTGTTCAGCTGAAACACTTTTTCCTCAAGTGTTCCCCCAGAGCAGATGGCAAAAGTATCATCACCCAACAGAATTAGATACCAAATGACTACCTGTCCAAAATCTTTAAAATTAATTACCTTCCTTCATTGATGAGCTCAATAAAAGCAAGTCCTGCATTCTTCTGAATGGAATTCTGCCATTCCTAAAGAAGGAGAATAAAACACAGTTTTAAAAGGAAAAATCATTTTTGAAAGCATGCCTGTGTTTAACTTTGACACATATAAAGATGATTTCTACAATGTTTTGCATGGCTTTCTCAGGCTACCATATCCACAGTCTTATGAAATCTTCATTCTTCTATGATAGTGGCTGCTCAAAAACCAACACCAGCTGAAAATGCAGAATACATATGTTCAAAATAAGTAAAACAGGCAAGACTTGTCGGCTCATGGTCCTCCACGAGGAAGATGGAGTACCAGGGAGCCAGATTTTGCAGCATCCAGCAAAAGGCTATGTTCTCCATGAGGGAGAAGGGTTGGCCATTCACAGCAATCATATTGCTGATGAGGCAAATGACTGCTTCCTGGGCCCTCCACATAGCCCTTCTGGACGGCACTGTCAGTGTCCCTGCAGCTGTCTTTTCCAGAGAGAGCACTGAGGAGAGCTTTTTTTTGGGCGGACCGTAAGTGGGACCGCAGAAACATAATATACTTCCAACATGGAGAAATTGTAGAGGAGTGAGTTCCCTGTGCACTTGGTGTCTATAGTTTGCAGGGGGTCCATTCTATATAGAGCCAGTTTGGTGTAGTGGTTAAGTGTGCGGACTCTAATCTGGGAGAACCGGGTTTGATTCCCCACTCCTCCACTTGCACCTGCTGATGTGACCTTGGGTCAGTCACAAGCTCTGGCACAGCTGTTCTTGAAAAAGAGCAGTTTATGTCAGAGTTCTCTCAGCCCCACCCACCTCACAGGGTGTCTGTTGTGGGGAGGGGAAGGGAAAGGAGTTTGTAAGCCACTCTGAGACTCCAAGTGAAGGGTGGGGTATAAATCCAATCTCTTCTTCTTCTTCTATAGTTTTGAACCTGTGCTTGACATTTCCCCCCAGAAGCACTTTCCTGGGGGCATCTTCTTTGCTGGACATAACTCAGAACCCCTAAATCTAATCTGCACATACCTTGGAGGGCATGTAGAGGAGCATCAGGGGGAGGTCACCTGTGAGTTTGATGTCCCTCGCTTGCACAGAGTCTGTTCTATAGACTCCTGAACCTGCACCTATCATCTCCCCAGAAAGCCCTTTCCTGGGGGCATCTTCTTGTAGGGGAGCATTACTCAGACCCCATAAATCAAATCCTCACCAAACTTGGAGGGCAGATAGAAAGAGAGTCATCTGGAGATACTCTGTGAGTTTTGTGTCTCTAGCACACCAGGAGGGCTTTCTATTGCATCACAAACCTCACAAACCAAACCAGCTCATTTGGCACCAAAAGTTCATGACGCTTCATGGTTCACTAATTGGGCATGCCACAAGTCACAAACCGATAAGAACTGCATTTTCCCAGTTCATGCCAATCCCTATTTAGAACTCAAGGCAATGTGCATAGGATTCTAAGAAATTTCACATCCAGGCACTGGCCCATCCCAAGGATGCTAGGTCATCTGCCTTCACATCACACCCCAGTACAGCAAAAAGGTTTTTTTTTGGCAATTTTACATGACAGTTGTCTGCTTAAGATGCAGAAATAGGAATTCAATGTGGACTAAAATCTGGGCTGTGTCAAACAACAGTCAAGACTTTATTTGTTGAGTAGGTTTCCATCTGGAAATATCCAGATTGTTCTGGTTCTGTCCTTTATTAAGAAGCCCCCAAACATAGATATATGCTTCCTCTTTGCATCGTACAGAGTAGCAATCATTTCCTCTATTTATTGGTTCTCAGTGCTATTACCCTCTTCTAAAGTTAGTGGTGTTTCCCTGAGTGCTGCAGAAATATCCAGAGGCAAATATGAATAGTTCTATGTTGGACAGGGTGAAAGTATGGTACCTTGAATTTCTTACTGGTAACGTCTCACTCAAGGTCTCGAAAAAGAAGATGGAGGTACCACTTTGATTATTTTCTAACAGGTTATACCCACTTTCACTTTTGGTGTCAGTGAAAAAGTCTCATAAAGTTTTTCTCTCCATTACATGAATTCAACAAAGGTTTGCCAGTTAATGTCAGAGTTGTAATAATGTAAATAGAGAGAGAGAAATAGGAGGTCTGATGTAAAGAATGCTGCTGTCTAAAAGGCAATGGTGCCTACATATGGGTGACAGTATTACAGTGGTATTCTCCTTTCTTATGGCGGAGGGGGCAAAAGTAGTCTAGGTGGTATTCATAACAATTCTTAAGAAGTTGCTCTCCCTTCATCCCTTTCTCCACCTGCAGGTATGACGTGCTATTTCCTGCTGACGCTACTGCTATGCATTACCCATCTGTGACCTGCTGACATGCAAATTAATATTTATTTATTTATTAAAGTTGTTTATCACCCAATCCCTGCTAATTCAGGGCTCTGGGCAATGTACAACATTCATGAAACATATCAAGATAAAACAATTAAAACATGAATAACACATTTCAAACAAATCAGATAGCATATACTAATTGATCCAATTTCAGACTGCTGGCTGCTTTGCAGGCAAGTGAGAGGAGATCAAGATGCTGCTAATAACAACAGAATGCCAGGAAACATACATGTTCTCTTCAGAAGAAATTGGACTTTTTATTCCTCTCATGGTGATGGAAGGACACCACTGCCTCCTCCAGCGGAGACCCCATTGGTTAGTGGAGTCCCAATCTTATTTTATTTATTTATTTATTTATTTATTTAGAGATTTATATCCCACCCTCAATTTTGTACTTTGTACTTTATCAATTTTGTACTTTGCTGTTTCAATAGGCACACCCTTTTATAGCCTAAGTGCCATGGGGATCTGAAACTTAGAGAGTCTCATAAAGGCACCTGGCTTCTGTTATTATTTATTTATTTATTACATTACATTACATTTCTATCCTGCCCTCCCGGAGAGCACGCTCAGAACGGTGACATTGGAAATTCCCAGGGATATGAGAGGAAGGGTGTGCTGGCATCACAAACTGATTAAGGGCAATCTCCCCCAGCTCAGGGTTCTCAATAACAATAAGACTTCACTTCATTCTCAGGAACAAAAGACTTTTCAACGCCAGAATATCCTGGCATATACCAGAAGTGCCTGCCTAGCCCCAAAAAGTTGCTATTACATTAACCAATACCAAGTTCCACTTTTTCCTTTTTTTTACTCAGTCAAGAAGGGCACTAAAATAATTAATTTACACTCCATCCTGTTTCGAGAGCTATCTTGACTCACCCAAAATCTGTGTCTTTGCAGATCTGGCTCACTTCAACCTAATTAAAGTATGTTAATCATGTTGCCTCACCCAGGCTTTTGGGGCCCATGCAGATTTGGCTCACAATAGCCTAATCAAGGTATTTCCCCCACCAATATCTGACAGAAGTTAACTTTAAACCAGCCAGTGAGAGTCAAACTTTTTATCTTGGCCTAATCCAAAACGAGGATGGCCCAAATCCCACCTACACTGGGGATTTTATGCTTACAAAAGAAAGAACTCCATGCCATAGCAAATTGTTACTCAGATCCCTGGTTCAGATCTCAGCTGGTTAGAACTCTGGTTTCCTGCTGAGAAACCCCTGCTGCACGGTGCAGGCTTTTTCTCCTTGCTTAGCTGGCTCCTGAGTCAGACTGAGGTGACAAGAGAGGAGATCCTATGGCAGACAACTTAAAAACTGATCAATCACCAGGCCTGGATGGCATACGTCCAAGAGTTCTGAAAGAACTCAAATGTGAACTTGTGGATCTCCTGACAAAAATATGTAATCTTTCATTAAAATCTGCCTCCATTCCTGAGGACTGGAAGGTAGCTAATGTCACTCTCATCTTTAAAAAGGGTTCCAGAGGAGATCTGGGAAATTACAGGCCAATCAGTCTGGGTAAATTGGTCAAAACGGTTATTAAGGAGAGAATTAGTAGGCACGTTGATGAACAAAAACTATTGAGGTAGACTCAGCATGGGTTCTGTAAGGGAAGATCTTGTCTCACTAACTGAGGTGCACAGAACACTGTTATCTTACCACCTAAGTGGTACCTATTTATCTACTTACAACTTCTTGCTTTCAAACAGCTAGGTTGGCAGGACCTGGGGCCAGAGACAGGAGCTCACTCCGTCATGCAGCACTAGGGTCTCAAACTGCCAAACTACAGACCTTCCGGTCTGCAGGTCAGTACCATAATGCCCCTGTATAAATTGATTTTGCAACCTCATTTGGAATACTGTGAGCAGTTCTGATCACTTCAGAAAGGATATTATAGCATTGGGAAAAGTGCAGAAAAGGGCAACTAGAATGATAAAAGGTTTGGAACACTTTCCCTATGAAGAAAGGTTAAAGCACTTGGGACTCTTTAGCTTGGAGAAATGACAACTGAGGGGTGACATGAGAGAGGTTTACAAGATTATGCATGGGATAGAGCAGGAAGAGATGAAGGTACTTTTCTCCTTTTCTCACAATACAAGAACATGTGGGCACGCAATGAAATTGCTGAGCGGTCAGGTTAGAATGGATAAAAGGAAGTACTTCTTCACCCAAGGAGTGATTAACACATGGAATTCACTGCCACAGGAAGTGGTGGCGGCTACAAGCATGGACAGCTTCAAAAGGGAATTAGATAGGCATATGGAGCAGAGGTCCATCAGGGGCTATTAGACACAAGGTATAGATAGGGACTCTGGGGCAAGTGATGCTCTGTCTTCTTGGTGCTTGGGAGGGGGGTCAACAGTGGGAGGGCTTCTAATGTCCTGGCCCCACTGGTGGGCCTCCTGATGGCACCTGGTATTTCTGGCCACTGTGTGACATAGACTGTTGGACTGGATGGGCCTTTGGCCTGATCTAACATTGGCATCTCTTATGTTCTTATGTTAACCCTATCCTCCCTGAATTTTTCTAGCCCATTCGTAAAGCCAACTAAACTAGTGCACACCACTATATTCTGTGGCAGCAAGTTCTACAATTTAAGTTGTCATATCAGAGAAGTTACCCCTTTTAAAGTTAAAAGTGGTTGTGTGAGTCTTTTTGGCCAATTCCCTATTTATACAAATGTTGAACTCAACAACTTTATGATCACTGTTCCCAAGCAGTGCAATCACTTTTACATCTCTCACTAGGTCTTGAGTGTTACTTAGGACCAAATCAAGGATCGCCTCTCCCCTGGTAGGTTCCGTGACCATCTGCTCCATGGCACAGTCATTTAGAGTGTCTAGAAACTCAATCTCTTTTTCTCAACTAGAACACATATTGACCGAATCAATGTGTGGGTAGTGAAAATCACCTATTACGACACAGTGTTCTTGTCTAGCTGCTATCTTTCTTTCATTCATCATTTTATAATCCTCCTCTATCTTTTGATCTGGTGGGCGATAACAAACTCCCAGTGTTGTTTCCTTTTGGACCCCCCTATTTCAACCCATAGAATTTCCAGAAGCGAATCCAATTTTCTTAGCCTCTCAATCTTTCTGGACTTTATACCCACTCTGACATACAGAGCCACCCCACCTCCAGCCCTTCCCCCCCCATCCTTCCGATATAATATATAACCGGGAATCACCGTATCCCACTGATTTTCCTCATCCCACCAAGTTTCTGAAATATCCACAATGTCTATTTTTCCCTCCAACACCAAGCACTCCAACTCCCCGATTTTACCTTGGACACTTCTAGCATTTGTATAGAAACAGCTATAATTTCCCATACAAGTTAAGCCTGCAACCTTCCTCTTGCTATCTCGAGACCTTGTCAGGCAGTCCATGTCACTAGCCATGGTCTCAGTGGACAATTTCAATCCACCTCCCTGTAGAAAAGCAACAGGTACCCCCTCATCTCTCTGAGATGAGCCAACCCGAACCAGAGACTTTTCATCTCCTGTCGGCTTTCCCCCAATATTCAGTTTAAAAGCTGCTCTGCCACCTTTTTGATTTTAAGTGCCAGCAGCCTGGTTCCTTCTCGGGACAAGTGGAGACAGTCTCGCCTGTACAGCTCCCTCTTGTTCCAAAAAGCATCCCAGTGCCTAACAAACTTGAAACCTTCCCCCCTACACCATCGTCTCATCCACGCATTGAGACTCCTGATCTGTGCCTGTCTCTCCAGCCCTGTGCATGGAACAGGTAGCACTTCTGAGAAAGCTACCTTGGAGGTCCTGGACCTAAGTTTCCTGTCCAGCAGCCTAAATTTCTCCTCCAGGACCTCACGACTGTGTTTCCCCACATCGTTGGTGCCGACATGCACCACGACCACTGGCTCCTCCCCAACACTATCTACCAGCCTATCTAAAACATGCGTAATGTCCGCTACCTTCGCACCAGGCAGGCAAATCACCATACAGTCAGTACGCGGGTTTGCCACCCAGCTGTCTACCTGTCTAAGGATCGAATCACCAACTACCAAGAGCCCCCCTCCCACCCTGCCCAGGGATGGTTCCTTGGTGTGAAAGGTTCATGAATGTTAACAAGATAATTAAATGGAAGCTGTATGTTCAGAGGCAGAAAACCTCTAAACAGAGTGTTGAGGAGAATAAAAAACAGAGGAAGGCTTTGGCCTATATGTGTCTTCTGGAGAAACTAACTGACCACTTTGTGAAGCAGGATGCTAGACTAGACGGGCCATTACTCTGAGCCAGCATGGCTGCTCCTATGTCCATATATTTAAAAAATTACAATTAATGAGTGTTAAAAGAGTGGAAAAGATTAAATAGAGAGATGTTTCTTAAGAAGGTAATCAAATCCAGGAAATCAGCGGGGGGGGGGGGGGGGAAATTGCATCAAATAATACACACAAATTATTATGTAATTGCCAGCAATTTATGTTTTCGATGATATGGACAGGCCAACCCCTTTCAGAAATGGCCCTTTATTCAAAAGCCTTCCTTAACTCTGTTTTTTAACTCTTTTAAAAATTGTTTTAAGAGTATATGTTTGGGAGAAGGTTGATTTTAATGGTTTTATCATGTAATTTGATCAAGTATATTTTATATTGTTAGCTGCAACAGCCGTTATAAGGGCAGAAAGAAAGGATATAAATTTTGTAAATAAGGATTAGGCAAAGTCATGGGAGTATAGCTCCTATAGACAATATTAGTCAGGTTAGATAAATGTAACGTACATGTTCTGAGAAAATGTACCTCTAAATGAGTGCAGCGGCCAGCCATGTCTGATGGAACAACGTGAGGACCATTTGTTTTCTCAGTTCCCTGCCCTGACCTGTCACACCTTCCAATAGCCATGACCAAGTTGATTTTAGTTATGGCTTGTTGCGAGTGGCCAGTAAGCCAATATTAACAAATCACTGTGATGGACTACATGCTACTATTACAGAGGAAGCTGGGGGAAGTAGAATAGGAATCTGAGGTAATTTCTATTGCTTTTCCCCTCCCCTTCTCCTGGAGTGATTCACACCAACATCTTCTTTCTATAACATAAAAAATACATTTACTGTCTCTTCCTTAGAAGTGGTAGGTAATTTGGTGGATAAGGCAAGGAATTTATTTGTTATTTACAGCCAGGGATAGCAGAAGCTCTGCTCGAGGTTAGTTACAATTTCATGCACCCACAGCTTAACTGACATGACAGGCTGATTCCACCAGAGAGTTAATGTGCGCTTTCACTTGGAATTTCTCCCTAAACCCAAGAATCTCAGCATATTGAAACAGGGTTAGCTTGACTCTTGGGGTACTTCCATCAATCCCCTCACAAGTCAGTAACCTGCTATTTTCCTAAGGTGGCACAGGATACCTGCTCAATTCCTGCATTTCTTTGGCCCCTGAGCCCTATGTATCTATACTATGTATGAGTTATTTCCTTCATCAGGAAAATCTTAACTACCTAGCTAATCTCCCAGTAGTTCTTCTGTGTTTCTCTGTCGCCTCCCCAAGTCCTCCACCTAATTCTCCCCCCCTCCAGATGTTCCACAGCCTCTCACTGGATGCTGCTGCTTAGAACATGCCTACATCCCCAGTAGGCAGGGATTTGCTGGGATGCCTGGAGGGCAGAACTAGAGGCCATCTGTCATACCCATACACCTCCTTCCCAAAGGCTCTGGGACAATGGATGAGAATAAAGAAAAACAGAATCTCTCTTATATATAATTGCCGAATGGTGGTGGCTTCTGGCCTATGGGGTGGCGAGATTGCATGTGCTTCCTCAGCCATTGGCCCGTCGGCTGCCAGTCAAGACTACTGGCATGCCATTGGCCAGGTGTGCTGCTCTTCCCTGCCCACTCCCCCTTCCACTCTGCCCTGTCAGAATTCCTGGCAAATGGCTTTGTCTCTTTGATGAAGACACTTCTGCTTGCCTCCTGTGTGGGACTTAACTTTTCCCTCAGTGGCTGTTGGTAGGTGTAACAAAATGGCAGTTACCTGTGTTTGTAAGATGGCTGCTGGGCTGCTGTCTGTGGTTGTTTGTTTAAAATGTTCCACCATAAGGTTTTTTGAGCTGTAGTTCCAGAGAGGTCTCACTCACTGGGCTGAATGGGGCTTCCTCATCTGCTGGACTACAGTTCCCAGCTGCCCCAAGGCAGAAAAGGGTGGGAAAACAGGGACTGTCCCAACGTGCGAGGTGGCATCAATAGAGACTGCAGCCCATCCAGGGAGGAGGCCGTCTTCGTCCTACAGGAGGTTAGGAAAGGCTCCTGCTGCCTGTGCTGACCAGGCTGTCCAGGCCACAGGCCAGAGACGTGGGGGAAGCCAGAGAGAGAGAGGCTAGAGCAGAGAGCCAGAGGGCGGTGTGCAGGGAAGGAGGATGGCATTTAACCCCTGTGGATTTATGCTGTGTTGCTTCATAGTGCGTGCTTACTCAAAGAGGATGGTGTTTAACCCCTGTGGGTTTATGCTGTGTTGGTTCATACAGTTGGTTCATACACTCCTACAGTGAGTGTGCACGCCTCATAACTGTGTAAATAGTTACATAAATTCTTTTATTTGGGCTAATAATCTGTGTTGTGCTCTGACCACATAGTCTCCCC